>NW_028124457.1:0-61043 GCF_965194825.1 Balaenoptera physalus
AGACAAGACCTACTCCTTGCTCAGTGAATTGGACTCAACACCCCCTATTCACCGCCCAAGAATATATCTGACTAGTAAGAATCTTAAAACCTATGCATTGATATCTCTCTGTAAGTGAGTCCAGTGGGTGTAAAGCGGCAAAAACACAGCAGTGAAAAGCAGGTAAACCCCATCATAAAAATCAATTACTTTTAAAAACCCGTGAAACAAAGACAGTGAAAGAGAGAGAAATTCTTACAAAATTCGTTCAGGGGCTGTGATGCCACCTGGATTGACCATATCTAGACCCACAGTTGATTGAGACATAAGGGTGGACACTCTTGGGGCTGAGAGGTTTGGTGAGGTTGGGTGAGCAAACGCAGACCCTTTAAAGTAATACTGTGTGGTACCCATCCCATGGGTCCCAAATCTCCAGGTTCAAGGGCATCTTCCTACATCGAAAGCATGCATGAGAAACCCAGAAGATGGTACACCGTGCGATCCGGAAAGGTTTTCAAAACGCAACTCATTTCTCATCTCCTTGTGCTCGGGTTTGCCATTCCAGCTGCTTTACTAGCAATCTCCCTCCTTGGAGAATCAGCACCTTTAACCTCCTGTTCCATACAGGTTGCAATTTGTCCTGAGGATGAACGGGAAGAGGGGGAACCAATGAGAGACTAGCTCTAGGTGTTGGGACAGGCACAGGTCACTCTATTTTCCCATCAGGAAGAAGAATTAACCACAGGCTCAGCCTGCCGCCCGGGACCAGAATAGGGCCTGAAGCAATCCTGCGCTTTTGCGGCCAGCTCCCAAGAAAGCGAGTTGAAAAATGGAGCTCAGGGTCACTGCAATTCACAAACCTGCAGACTTATAAATGATGACTCTCGTCCACAAATATATTGAGGGAAGGCAACGAAGAGGATTGGAAAGCAAGGCAGAATTGCAGGAAACAGATTTCAGGAGGGAGATTCGAATCGCCTTTAAAGCACAGGAAAAGCGGCAAAACCTCGACAATGATGCCCTTGGCCAAAAAGGGCGTATGCGTTTTTTCCTGAATATATTCAGGAAAAAACGCACACGCCCTTTTTGGCCAACCAAGCAACCTGGAAAGGCAAATCAGCGCTACAAAGAAGTCTCGCTTCCCATCGGTCAAAAGGGCCATGCTGAATAAAGTGTCAAAACCACAAACGCAAAACAGGCCATGGAGAAACGGGAGCCTGGCTACGCTGATGGGCGGGATGTAAATTGCCAACAGCCACTCTGGAGAAGTGCACGGTGTGTCCTGAAACATCGAAAAAAATCAGCTTAGGGAGCATAGGGCACTTCCACTCATGGGCGTATAAATTGGGAAAACTAAAAATCAGCAAGACACAGGCACCCCAAAGTTTAGGGCTGCTCTGTTGACAAGAACCTCCACTTCGTTACACCTTAAATATCCCAGGAAAGAGAAAAATGGATAAAGAAGTTGTGGTCCTTATGTACAATGGAATATCACTCAGCCATGAAATCAACGTCATAAGGCTAGTAGCAGCAAGATGAGTGGATTTAGGTAGGACGATTCTAAGTGAAATAAGTCACACAGAAAAAGATACTTATCATAAGATATCACTTATAGAGGGAATATAAAAACCGCTACCCTTGAACTGAATTACAAATCAGAGCTGGGTAACACGTTTAGAAAACACACTATGGCTGCTTAACGGGAAAGGTGAGGTGGGGTGATGCATAAAACAAGGGTTTCAAATTAGCTCAGATACCGTTCCATAAACCCAATAGGTAATAGACAAGACCTACTCCTTGCTCAGTGAATTGGACTCAACACCCCCTATTCACCGCCCAAGAATATATCTGACTAGTAAGAATCTTAAAACCTATGCATTGATATCTCTCTGTAAGTGAGTCCAGTGGGTGTAAAGCGGCAAAAACACAGCAGTGAAAAGCAGGTAAACCCCATTATAAAAATCAATTACTTTTAAAAACCCGTGAAACAAAGACAGTGAAAGAGAGAGAAATTCTTACAAAATTCGTTCAGGGGCTGTGATGCCACCTGGATTGACCATATCTAGACCCACAGTTGATTGAGACATAAGGGTGGACACTCTTGGGGCTGAGAGGTTTGGTGAGGTTGGGTGAGCAAACGCAGACCCTTTAAAGTAATACTGCGTCGTACCCATCCCATGGGTCCCAAATCTCCAGGTTCAAGGGCATCTTCCTACATCGAAAGCATGCATGAGAAACCCAGAAGATGGTACACCGTGCGATCCGGAAAGGTTTTCAAAACGCACCTCATTTCTCATCTCCTTGTGCTCGGGTTTGCCATTCCAGCCGCTTTACTAGCAATCTCCCTCCTTGGAGAATCAGCACCTTTAACCTCCTGTTCCGTACAGGTTGCAATTTGTCCTGAGGATGAACGGGAAGAGGGGGAACCAATGAGAGACTAGCTCTAGGTGTTGGGACAGGCACAGGTCACTCTATTTTCCCATCAGGAAGAAGAATTAACCACAGGCTCAGCCTGCCGCCCGGGACCAGAATAGGGCCTGAAGCAATCCTGCGCTTTTGCGGCCAGCTCCCAAGAAAGCGAGTTGAAAAATGGAGCTCAGGGGCACTGCAATTCACAAACCTGCAGACTTATAAATGATGACTCTCGTCCACAAATATATTGAGGGAAGGCAACGAAGAGGATTGGAAAGCAAGGCAGAATTGCAGGAAACAGATTTCAGGAGGGAGATTCGAATCGCCTTTAAAGCACAGGAAAAGCGGCAAAACCTCGACAATGATGCCCTTGGCCAAAAAGGGCGTATGCGTTTTTTCCTGAATATATTCAGGAAAAAACGCATACGCCCTTTTTGGCCAACCAAGCAACCTGGAAAGGCAAATCAGCGCTACAAAGAAGTCTCGCTTCCCATCGGTCAAAAGGGCCATGCTGAATAAAGTGTCAAAACCAGAAATGCAAAACAGGCCATGGAGAAACGGGAGCCTGGCTACGCTGATGGGCGGGATGTAATTTGCCAACAGCCACTCTGGAGAAGTGCACGGTGTGTCCTGAAACATCGAAAAAAATCAGCTAAGGGAGCATAGGGCACTTCCACTCATGGGCGTATAAATTGGGAAAACTAAAAATCAGCAAGACACAGGCACCCCAAAGTTTAGGGCTGCTCTGTTGACAAGAACCTCCACTTCGTTACACCTTAAATATCCCAGGAAAGAGAAAAATGGATAAAGAAGTTGTGGTCCTTATGTACAATGGAATATCACTCAGCCATGAAATCAACGTCATAAGGCTAGTAGCAGCAAGATGAGTGGATTTAGGTAGGACGATTCTAAGTGAAATAAGTCACACAGAAAAAGATACTTATCATAAGATATCACTTATAGAGGGAATATAAAAACCGCTACCCTTGAACTGAATTACAAATCAGAGCAGGGTAACACGTTTAGAAAACACACTATGGCTGCTTAACGGGAAAGGTGAGGTGGGGTGATGCATAAAACAAGGGTTTCAAATTAGCTCAGATACCGTTCCATAAACCCAATAGGTAATAGACAAGATCTACTCCTTGCTCAGTGAATTGGACTCAACACCCCCTATTCACCGCCCAAGAATATATCTGACTAGTAAGAATCTTAAAACCTATGCATTGATATCTCTCTGTAAGTGAGTCCAGTGGGTGTAAAGCGGCAAAAACACAGCAGTGAAAAGCAGGTAAACCCCATTATAAAAATCAATTACTTTTAAAAACCCGTGAAACAAAGACAGTGAAAGAGAGAGAAATTCTTACAAAATTCGTTCAGGGGCTGTGATGCCACCTGGATTGACCATATCTAGACCCACAGTTGATTGAGACATAAGGGTGGACACTCTTGGGGCTGAGAGGTTTGGTGAGGTTGGGTGAGCAAACGCAGACCCTTTAAAGTAATACTGCGTCGTACCCATCCCATGGGTCCCAAATCTCCAGGTTCAAGGGCATCTTCCTACATCGAAAGCATGCATGAGAAACCCAGAAGATGGTACACCGTGCGATCCGGAAAGGTTTTCAAAACGCACCTCATTTCTCATCTCCTTGTGCTCGGGTTTGCCATTCCAGCCGCTTTACTAGCAATCTCCCTCCTTGGAGAATCAGCACCTTTAACCTCCTGTTCCGTACAGGTTGCAATTTGTCCTGAGGATGAACGGGAAGAGGGGGAACCAATGAGAGACTAGCTCTAGGTGTTGGGACAGGCACAGGTCACTCTATTTTCCCATCAGGAAGAAGAATTAACCACAGGCTCAGCCTGCCGCCCGGGACCAGAATAGGGACTGAAGCAATCCTGCGCTTTTGCGGCCAGCTCCCAAGAAAGCGAGTTGAAAAATGGATCTCAGGGGCACTGCAATTCACAAACCTGCAGACTTATAAATGATGACTCTCGTCCACAAATATATTGAGGGAAGGCAACGAAGAGGATTGGAAAGCAAGGCAGAATTGCAGGAAACAGATTTCAGGAGGGAGATTCGAATCGCCTTTAAAGCACAGGAAAAGCGGCAAAACCTCGACAATGATGCCCTTGGCCAAAAAGGGCGTATGCGTTTTTTCCTGAATATATTCAGGAAAAAACGCATACGCCCTTTTTGGCCAACCAAGCAACCTGGAAAGGCAAATCAGCGCTACAAAGAAGTCTCGCTTCCCATCGGTCAAAAGGGCCATGCTGAATAAAGTGTCAAAACCAGAAATGCAAAACAGGCCATGGAGAAACGGGAGCCTGGCTACGCTGATGGGCGGGATGTAAATTGCCAACAGCCACTCTGGAGAAGTGCACGGTGTGTCCTGAAACATCGAAAAAAATCAGCTTAGGGAGCATAGGGCACTTCCACTCATGGGCGTATAAATTGGGAAAACTAAAAATCAGCAAGACACAGGCACCCCAAAGTTTAGGGCTGCTCTGTTGACAAGAACCTCCACTTCGTTACACCTTAAATATCCCAGGAAAGAGAAAAATGGATAAAGAAGTTGTGGTCCTTATGTACAATGGAATATCACTCAGCCATGAAATCAACGTCATAAGGCTAGTAGCAGCAAGATGAGTGGATTTAGGTAGGACGATTCTAAGTGAAATAAGTCACACAGAAAAAGATACTTATCATAAGATATCACTTATAGAGGGAATATAAAAACCGCTACCCTTGAACTGAATTACAAATCAGAGCAGGGTCACACGTTTAGAAAACACACTATGGCTGCTTAACGGGAAAGGTGTAGTGGGGTGATGCATAAAACAAGGGTTTCAAATTAGCTCAGATACCGTTCCATAAACCCAATAGGTAATAGACAAGACCTACTCCTTGCTCAGTGAATTGGACTCAACACCCCCTATTCACCGCCCAAGAATATATCTGACTAGTAAGAATCTTAAAACCTATGCATTGATATCTCTCTGTAAGTGAGTCCAGTGTGTGTAAAGCGGCAAAAACACAGCAGTGAAAAGCAGGTAAACCCCATTATAAAAATCAATTACTTTTAAAAACCCGTGAAACAAAGACAGTGAAAGAGAGAGAAATTCTTACAAAATTCGTTCAGGGGCTGTGATGCCACCTGGATTGACCATATCTAGACCCACAGTTGATTGAGACATAAGGGTGGACACTCTTGGGGCTGAGAGGTTTGGTGAGGTTGGGTGAGCAAACGCAGACCCTTTAAAGTAATACTGCGTGGAACCCATCCCATGGGTCCCAAATCTCCCGGTTCAAGGGCATCTTCCTACATCGAAAGCATGCATGAGAAACCCAGAAGATGGTACACCGTGTGATACGGAAAGGTTTTCAAAACGCACCTCATTTCTCATCTCCTTGTGCTCGGGTTTGCCATTCCAGCCGCTTTACTAGCAATCTCCCTCCTTGGAGAATCAGCACCTTTAACCTCCTGTTCCGTACAGGTTGCAATTTGTCCTGAGGATGAACGGGAAGAGGGGGAACCAATGAGAGACTAGCTCTAGGTGTTGGGACAGGCACAGGTCACTCTATTTTCCCATCAGGAAGAAGAATTAACCACAGGCTCAGCCTGCCGCCCGGGACCAGAATAGGGCCTGAAGCAATCCTGCGCTTTTGCGGCCAGCTCCCAAGAAAGCGAGTTGAAAAATGGAGCTCAGGGGCACTGCAATTCACAAACCTGCAAACTTATAAATGATGACTCTCGTCCACAAATATATTGAGGGAAGGCAACGAAGAGGATTGGAAAGCAAGGCAGAATTGCAGGAAACAGATTTCAGGAGGGAGATTCGAATCGCCTTTAAAGCACAGGAAAAGCGGCAAAACCTCGACAATGATGCCCTTGGCCAAAAAGGGCGTACGCGTTTTTTCCTGAATATATTCAGGAAAAAACGCGTACGCCCTTTTTGGCCAACCAAGCAACCTGGAAAGGCAAATCAGCGCTACAAAGAAGTCTCGCTTCCCATCGGTCAAAAGGGCCATGCTGAAAAAGTGTCAAAACCAGAAATGCAAAACAGGCCATGGAGAAAAGGGAGCCTGGCTACGCTGATGGGCGGGATGTAAATTGCCAACAGCCACTCTGGAGAAGTGCACGGTGTGTCCTGAAACATCGAAAAAAATCAGCTTAGGGAGCATAGGGCACTTCCACTCATGGGCGTATAAATTGGGAAAACTAAAAATCAGCAAGACACAGGCACCCCAAAGTTTAGGGCTGCTCTGTTGACAAGAACCTCCACTTCGTTACACCTTAAATATCCCAGGAAAGAGAAAAATGGATAAAGAAGTTGTGGTCCTTATGTACAATGGAATATCACTCAGCCATGAAATCAACGTCATAAGGCTAGTAGCAGGAAGATGAGTGGATTTAGGTAGGACGATTCTAAGTGAAATAAGTCACACAGAAAAAGATACTTATCATAAGATATCACTTATAGAGGGAATATAAAAACCGCTACCCTTGAACTGAATTACAAATCAGAGCAGGGTAACACGTTTAGAAAACACACTATGGCTGCTTAACGGGAAAGGTGAGGTGGGGTGATGCATAAAACAAGGGTTTCAAATTAGCTCAGATACCGTTCCATAAACCCAATAGGTAATAGACAAGACCTACTCCTTGCTCAGTGAATTGGACTCAACACCCCCTATTCACCGCCCAAGAATATATCTGACTAGTAAGAATCTTAAAACCTATGCATTGATATCTCTCTGTAAGTGAGTCCAGTGGGTGTAAAGCGGCAAAAACACAGCAGTGAAAAGCAGGTAAACCCCATTATAAAAATCAATTACTTTTAAAAACCCGTGAAACAAAGACAGTGAAAGAGAGAGAAATTCTTACAAAATTCGTTCAGGGGCTGTGATGCCACCTGGATTGACCATATCTAGACCCACAGTTGATTGAGACATAAGGGTGGACACTCTTGGGGCTGAGAGGTTTGGTGAGGTTGGGTGAGCAAACGCAGACCCTTTAAAGTAATACTGCGTGGTACCCATCCCATGGGTCCCAAATCTCCCGGTTCAAGGGCATCTTCCTACATCGAAAGCATGCATGAGAAACCCAGAAGATGGTACACCGTGTGATCCGGAAAGGTTTTGAAAACGCACCTCATTTCTCATCTCCTTGTGCTCGGGTTTGCCATTCCAGCCACTTTACTAGCAATCTCCCTCCTTGAGAATCACCACCTTTAACCTCCTGTTCCGTACAGGTTGCAATTTGTCCTGAGGATGAACGGGAAGAGGGGGAACCAATGAGAGACTAGCTCTAGGTGTTGGGACAGGCACAGGTCACTCTATTTTCCCATCAGGAAGAAGAATTAACCACAGGCTCACCCTGCCGCCCGGGACCAGAATAGGGCCTGAAGCAATCCTGCGCTTTTGCGGCCAGCTCCCAAGAAAGCGAGTTGAAAAATGGAGCTCAGGGGCACTGCAATTCACAAACCTGCAGACTTATAAATGATGACTCTCGTCCACAAATATATTGAGGGAAGGCAACGAAGAGGATTGGAAAGCAAGGCAGAATTGCAGGAAACAGATTTCAGGAGGGAGATTCGAATCGCCTTTAAAGCACAGGAAAAGCGGCAAAACCTCGACAATGATGCCCTTGGCCAAAAAGGGCATATGCGTTTTTTCCTGAATATATTCAGGAAAAAACGCATACGCCCTTTTTGGCCAACCAAGCAACCTGGAAAGGCAAATCAGCGCTACAAAGAAGTCTCGCTTCCCATCGGTCAAAAGGGCCATGCTGAATAAAGTGTCAAAACCAGAAATGCAAGACAGGCCATGGAGAAACGGGAGCCTGGCTACGCTGATGGGCGGGATGTAAATTGCCAACAGCCACTCTGGAGAAGTGCACGGTGTGTCCTGAAACATCGAAAAAAATCAGCTTAGGGAGCATAGGGCACTTCCACTCATGGGCGTATAAATTGGGAAAACTAAAAATCAGCAAGACACAGGCACCCCAAAGTTTAGGGCTGCTCTGTTGACAAGAACCTCCACTTCGTTACACCTTAAATATCCCAGGAAAGAGAAAAATGGATAAAGAAGTTGTGGTCCTTATGTACAATGGAATATCACTCAGCCATGAAATCAACGTCATAAGGCTAGTAGCAGCAAGATGAGTGGATTTAGGTAGGACGATTCTAAGTGAAATAAGTCACACAGAAAAAGATACTTATCATAAGATATCACTTATAGAGGGAATATAAAAACCGCTACCCTTGAACTGAATTACAAATCAGAGCAGGGTAACACGTTTAGAAAACACACTATGGCTGCTTAACGGGAAAGGTGAGGTGGGGTGATGCATAAAACAAGGGTTTCAAATTAGCTCAGATACCGTTCCATAAACCCAATAGGTAATAGACAAGACCTACTCCTTGCTCAGTGAATTGGACTCAACACCCCCTATTCACCGCCCAAGAATATATCTGACTAGTAAGAATCTTAAAACCTATGCATTGATATCTCTCTGTAAGTGAGTCCAGTGGGTGTAAAGCGGCAAAAACACAGCAGTGAAAAGCAGGTAAACCCCATCATAAAAATCAATTACTTTTAAAAACCCGTGAAACAAAGACAGTGAAAGAGAGAGAAATTCTTACAAAATTCGTTCAGGGGCTGTGATGCCACCTGGATTGACCATATCTAGACCCACAGTTGATTGAGACATAAGGGTGGACACTCTTGGGGCTGAGAGGTTTGGTGAGGTTGGGTGAGCAAACGCAGACCCTTTAAAGTAATACTGTGTGGTACCCATCCCATGGGTCCCAAATCTCCAGGTTCAAGGGCATCTTCCTACATCGAAAGCATGCATGAGAAACCCAGAAGATGGTACACCGTGCGATCCGGAAAGGTTTTCAAAACGCAACTCATTTCTCATCTCCTTGTGCTCGGGTTTGCCATTCCAGCCGCTTTACTAGCAATCTCCCTCCTTGGAGAATCAGCACCTTTAACCTCCTGTTCCATACAGGTTGCAATTTGTCCTGAGGATGAACGGGAAGAGGGGGAACCAATGAGAGACTAGCTCTAGGTGTTGGGACAGGCACAGGTCACTCTATTTTCCCATCAGGAAGAAGAATTAACCACAGGCTCAGCCTGCCGCCCGGGACCAGAATAGGGCCTGAAGCAATCCTGCGCTTTTGCGGCCAGCTCCCAAGAAAGCGAGTTGAAAAATGGAGCTCAGGGTCACTGCAATTCACAAACCTGCAGACTTATAAATGATGACTCTCGTCCACAAATATATTGAGGGAAGGCAACGAAGAGGATTGGAAAGCAAGGCAGAATTGCAGGAAACAGATTTCAGGAGGGAGATTCGAATCGCCTTTAAAGCACAGGAAAAGCGGCAAAACCTCGACAATGATGCCCTTGGCCAAAAAGGGCGTATGCGTTTTTTCCTGAATATATTCAGGAAAAAACGCACACGCCCTTTTTGGCCAACCAAGCAACCTGGAAAGGCAAATCAGCGCTACAAAGAAGTCTCGCTTCCCATCGGTCAAAAGGGCCATGCTGAATAAAGTGTCAAAACCACAAACGCAAAACAGGCCATGGAGAAACGGGAGCCTGGCTACGCTGATGGGCGGGATGTAAATTGCCAACAGCCACTCTGGAGAAGTGCACGGTGTGTCCTGAAACATCGAAAAAAATCAGCTTAGGGAGCATAGGGCACTTCCACTCATGGGCGTATAAATTGGGAAAACTAAAAATCAGCAAGACACAGGCACCCCAAAGTTTAGGGCTGCTCTGTTGACAAGAACCTCCACTTCGTTACACCTTAAATATCCCAGGAAAGAGAAAAATGGATAAAGAAGTTGTGGTCCTTATGTACAATGGAATATCACTCAGCCATGAAATCAACGTCATAAGGCTAGTAGCAGCAAGATGAGTGGATTTAGGTAGGACGATTCTAAGTGAAATAAGTCACACAGAAAAAGATACTTATCATAAGATATCACTTATAGAGGGAATATAAAAACCGCTACCCTTGAACTGAATTACAAATCAGAGCTGGGTAACACGTTTAGAAAACACACTATGGCTGCTTAACGGGAAAGGTGAGGTGGGGTGATGCATAAAACAAGGGTTTCAAATTAGCTCAGATACCGTTCCATAAACCCAATAGGTAATAGACAAGACCTACTCCTTGCTCAGTGAATTGGACTCAACACCCCCTATTCACCGCCCAAGAATATATCTGACTAGTAAGAATCTTAAAACCTATGCATTGATATCTCTCTGTAAGTGAGTCCAGTGGGTGTAAAGCGGCAAAAACACAGCAGTGAAAAGCAGGTAAACCCCATTATAAAAATCAATTACTTTTAAAAACCCGTGAAACAAAGACAGTGAAAGAGAGAGAAATTCTTACAAAATTCGTTCAGGGGCTGTGATGCCACCTGGATTGACCATATCTAGACCCACAGTTGATTGAGACATAAGGGTGGACACTCTTGGGGCTGAGAGGTTTGGTGAGGTTGGGTGAGCAAACGCAGACCCTTTAAAGTAATACTGCGTCGTACCCATCCCATGGGTCCCAAATCTCCAGGTTCAAGGGCATCTTCCTACATCGAAAGCATGCATGAGAAACCCAGAAGATGGTACACCGTGCGATCCGGAAAGGTTTTCAAAACGCACCTCATTTCTCATCTCCTTGTGCTCGGGTTTGCCATTCCAGCCGCTTTACTAGCAATCTCCCTCCTTGGAGAATCAGCACCTTTAACCTCCTGTTCCGTACAGGTTGCAATTTGTCCTGAGGATGAACGGGAAGAGGGGGAACCAATGAGAGACTAGCTCTAGGTGTTGGGACAGGCACAGGTCACTCTATTTTCCCATCAGGAAGAAGAATTAACCACAGGCTCAGCCTGCCGCCCGGGACCAGAATAGGGCCTGAAGCAATCCTGCGCTTTTGCGGCCAGCTCCCAAGAAAGCGAGTTGAAAAATGGAGCTCAGGGGCACTGCAATTCACAAACCTGCAGACTTATAAATGATGACTCTCGTCCACAAATATATTGAGGGAAGGCAACGAAGAGGATTGGAAAGCAAGGCAGAATTGCAGGAAACAGATTTCAGGAGGGAGATTCGAATCGCCTTTAAAGCACAGGAAAAGCGGCAAAACCTCGACAATGATGCCCTTGGCCAAAAAGGGCGTATGCGTTTTTTCCTGAATATATTCAGGAAAAAACGCATACGCCCTTTTTGGCCAACCAAGCAACCTGGAAAGGCAAATCAGCGCTACAAAGAAGTCTCGCTTCCCATCGGTCAAAAGGGCCATGCTGAATAAAGTGTCAAAACCAGAAATGCAAAACAGGCCATGGAGAAACGGGAGCCTGGCTACGCTGATGGGCGGGATGTAATTTGCCAACAGCCACTCTGGAGAAGTGCACGGTGTGTCCTGAAACATCGAAAAAAATCAGCTTAGGGAGCATAGGGCACTTCCACTCATGGGCGTATAAATTGGGAAAACTAAAAATCAGCAAGACACAGGCACCCCAAAGTTTAGGGCTGCTCTGTTGACAAGAACCTCCACTTCGTTACACCTTAAATATCCCAGGAAAGAGAAAAATGGATAAAGAAGTTGTGGTCCTTATGTACAATGGAATATCACTCAGCCATGAAATCAACGTCATAAGGCTAGTAGCAGCAAGATGAGTGGATTTAGGTAGGACGATTCTAAGTGAAATAAGTCACACAGAAAAAGATACTTATCATAAGATATCACTTATAGAGGGAATATAAAAACCGCTACCCTTGAACTGAATTACAAATCAGAGCAGGGTAACACGTTTAGAAAACACACTATGGCTGCTTAACGGGAAAGGTGAGGTGGGGTGATGCATAAAACAAGGGTTTCAAATTAGCTCAGATACCGTTCCATAAACCCAATAGGTAATAGACAAGACCTACTCCTTGCTCAGTGAATTGGACTCAACACCCCCTATTCACCGCCCAAGAATATATCTGACTAGTAAGAATCTTAAAACCTATGCATTGATATCTCTCTGTAAGTGAGTCCAGTGGGTGTAAAGCGGCAAAAACACAGCAGTGAAAAGCAGGTAAACCCCATTATAAAAATCAATTACTTTTAAAAACCCGTGAAACAAAGACAGTGAAAGAGAGAGAAATTCTTACAAAATTCGTTCAGGGGCTGTGATGCCACCTGGATTGACCATATCTAGACCCACAGTTGATTGAGACATAAGGGTGGACACTCTTGGGGCTGAGAGGTTTGGTGAGGTTGGGTGAGCAAACGCAGACCCTTTAAAGTAATACTGCGTCGTACCCATCCCATGGGTCCCAAATCTCCAGGTTCAAGGGCATCTTCCTACATCGAAAGCATGCATGAGAAACCCAGAAGATGGTACACCGTGCGATCCGGAAAGGTTTTCAAAACGCACCTCATTTCTCATCTCCTTGTGCTCGGGTTTGCCATTCCAGCCGCTTTACTAGCAATCTCCCTCCTTGGAGAATCAGCACCTTTAACCTCCTGTTCCGTACAGGTTGCAATTTGTCCTGAGGATGAACGGGAAGAGGGGGAACCAATGAGAGACTAGCTCTAGGTGTTGGGACAGGCACAGGTCACTCTATTTTCCCATCAGGAAGAAGAATTAACCACAGGCTCAGCCTGCCGCCCGGGACCAGAATAGGGACTGAAGCAATCCTGCGCTTTTGCGGCCAGCTCCCAAGAAAGCGAGTTGAAAAATGGATCTCAGGGGCACTGCAATTCACAAACCTGCAGACTTATAAATGATGACTCTCGTCCACAAATATATTGAGGGAAGGCAACGAAGAGGATTGGAAAGCAAGGCAGAATTGCAGGAAACAGATTTCAGGAGGGAGATTCGAATCGCCTTTAAAGCACAGGAAAAGCGGCAAAACCTCGACAATGATGCCCTTGGCCAAAAAGGGCGTATGCGTTTTTTCCTGAATATATTCAGGAAAAAACGCATACGCCCTTTTTGGCCAACCAAGCAACCTGGAAAGGCAAATCAGCGCTACAAAGAAGTCTCGCTTCCCATCGGTCAAAAGGGCCATGCTGAATAAAGTGTCAAAACCAGAAACGCAAGACAGGCCATGGAGAAACGGGAGCCTGGCTACGCTGATGGGCGGGATGTAAATTGCCAACAGCCACTCTGGAGAAGTGCACGGTGTGTCCTGAAACATCGAAAAAAATCAGCTTAGGGAGCATAGGGCACTTCCACTCATGGGCGTATAAATTGGGAAAACTAAAAATCAGCAAGACACAGGCACCCCAAAGTTTAGGGCTGCTCTGTTGACAAGAACCTCCACTTCGTTACACCTTAAATATCCCAGGAAAGAGAAAAATGGATAAAGAAGTTGTGGTCCTTATGTACAATGGAATATCACTCAGCCATGAAATCAACGTCATAAGGCTAGTAGCAGCAAGATGAGTGGATTTAGGTAGGACGATTCTAAGTGAAATAAGTCACACAGAAAAAGATACTTATCATAAGATATCACTTATAGAGGGAATATAAAAACCGCTACCCTTGAACTGAATTACAAATCAGAGCAGGGTCACACGTTTAGAAAACACACTATGGCTGCTTAACGGGAAAGGTGTAGTGGGGTGATGCATAAAACAAGGGTTTCAAATTAGCTCAGATACCGTTCCATAAAACCAATAGGTAATAGACAAGACCTACTCCTTGCTCAGTGAATTGGACTCAACACCCCCTATTCACCGCCCAAGAATATATCTGACTAGTAAGAATCTTAAAACCTATGCATTGATATCTCTCTGTAAGTGAGTCCAGTGTGTGTAAAGCGGCAAAAACACAGCAGTGAAAAGCAGGTAAACCCCATTATAAAAATCAATTACTTTTAAAAACCCGTGAAACAAAGACAGTGAAAGAGAGAGAAATTCTTACAAAATTCGTTCAGGGGCTGTGATGCCACCTGGATTGACCATATCTAGACCCACAGTTGATTGAGACATAAGGGTGGACACTCTTGGGGCTGAGAGGTTTGGTGAGGTTGGGTGAGCAAACGCAGACCCTTTAAAGTAATACTGCGTGGAACCCATCCCATGGGTCCCAAATCTCCCGGTTCAAGGGCATCTTCCTACATCGAAAGCATGCATGAGAAACCCAGAAGATGGTACACCGTGTGATACGGAAAGGTTTTCAAAACGCACCTCATTTCTCATCTCCTTGTGCTCGGGTTTGCCATTCCAGCCGCTTTACTAGCAATCTCCCTCCTTGGAGAATCAGCACCTTTAACCTCCTGTTCCGTACAGGTTGCAATTTGTCCTGAGGATGAACGGGAAGAGGGGGAACCAATGAGAGACTAGCTCTAGGTGTTGGGACAGGCACAGGTCACTCTATTTTCCCATCAGGAAGAAGAATTAACCACAGGCTCAGCCTGCCGCCCGGGACCAGAATAGGGCCTGAAGCAATCCTGCGCTTTTGCGGCCAGCTCCCAAGAAAGCGAGTTGAAAAATGGAGCTCAGGGGCACTGCAATTCACAAACCTGCAAACTTATAAATGATGACTCTCGTCCACAAATATATTGAGGGAAGGCAACGAAGAGGATTGGAAAGCAAGGCAGAATTGCAGGAAACAGATTTCAGGAGGGAGATTCGAATCGCCTTTAAAGCACAGGAAAAGCGGCAAAACCTCGACAATGATGCCCTTCGCCAAAAAGGGCGTACGCGTTTTTTCCTGAATATATTCAGGAAAAAACGCGTACGCCCTTTTTGGCCAACCAAGCAACCTGGAAAGGCAAATCAGCGCTACAAAGAAGTCTCGCTTCCCATCGGTCAAAAGGGCCATGCTGAAAAAGTGTCAAAACCAGAAATGCAAAACAGGCCATGGAGAAAAGGGAGCCTGGCTACGCTGATGGGCGGGATGTAAATTGCCAACAGCCACTCTGGAGAAGTGCACGGTGTGTCCTGAAACATCGAAAAAAATCAGCTTAGGGAGCATAGGGCACTTCCACTCATGGGCGTATAAATTGGGAAAACTAAAAATCAGCAAGACACAGGCACCCCAAAGTTTAGGGCTGCTCTGTTGACAAGAACCTCCACTTCGTTACACCTTAAATATCCCAGGAAAGAGAAAAATGGATAAAGAAGTTGTGGTCCTTATGTACAATGGAATATCACTCAGCCATGAAATCAACGTCATAAGGCTAGTAGCAGGAAGATGAGTGGATTTAGGTAGGACGATTCTAAGTGAAATAAGTCACACAGAAAAAGATACTTATCATAAGATATCACTTATAGAGGGAATATAAAAACCGCTACCCTTGAACTGAATTACAAATCAGAGCTGGGTAACACGTTTAGAAAACACACTATGGCTGCTTAACGGGAAAGGTGAGGTGGGGTGATGCATAAAACAAGGGTTTCAAATTAGCTCAGATACCGTTCCATAAACCCAATAGGTAATAGACAAGACCTACTCCTTGCTCAGTGAATTGGACTCAACACCCCCTATTCACCGCCCAAGAATATATCTGACTAGTAAGAATCTTAAAACCTATGCATTGATATCTCTCTGTAAGTGAGTCCAGTGGGTGTAAAGCGGCAAAAACACAGCAGTGAAAAGCAGGTAAACCCCATTATAAAAATCAATTACTTTTAAAAACCCGTGAAACAAAGACAGTGAAAGAGAGAGAAATTCTTACAAAATTCGTTCAGGGGCTGTGATGCCACCTGGATTGACCATATCTAGACCCACAGTTGATTGAGACATAAGGGTGGACACTCTTGGGGCTGAGAGGTTTGGTGAGGTTGGGTGAGCAAACGCAGACCCTTTAAAGTAATACTGCGTGGTACCCATCCCATGGGTCCCAAATCTCCCGGTTCAAGGGCATCTTCCTACATCGAAAGCATGCATGAGAAACCCAGAAGATGGTACACCGTGTGATCCGGAAAGGTTTTGAAAACGCACCTCATTTCTCATCTCCTTGTGCTCGGGTTTGCCATTCCAGCCACTTTACTAGCAATCTCCCTCCTTGAGAATCACCACCTTTAACCTCCTGTTCCGTACAGGTTGCAATTTGTCCTGAGGATGAACGGGAAGAGGGGGAACCAATGAGAGACTAGCTCTAGGTGTTGGGACAGGCACAGGTCACTCTATTTTCCCATCAGGAAGAAGAATTAACCACAGGCTCAGCCTGCCGCCCGGGACCAGAATAGGGCCTGAAGCAATCCTGCGCTTTTGCGGCCAGCTCCCAAGAAAGCGAGTTGAAAAATGGAGCTCAGGGGCACTGCAATTCACAAACCTGCAGACTTATAAATGATGACTCTCGTCCACAAATATATTGAGGGAAGGCAACGAAGAGGATTGGAAAGCAAGGCAGAATTGCAGGAAACAGATTTCAGGAGGGAGATTCGAATCGCCTTTAAAGCACAGGAAAAGCGGCAAAACCTCGACAATGATGCCCTTGGCCAAAAAGGGCGTATGCGTTTTTTCCTGAATATATTCAGGAAAAAACGCATACGCCCTTTTTGGCCAACCAAGCAACCTGGAAAGGCAAAACAGCGCTACAAAGAAGTCTCGCTTCCCATCGGTCAAAAGGGCCATGCTGAATAAAGTGTCAAAACCAGAAATGCAAAACAGGCCATGGAGAAACGGGAGCCTGGCTACGCTGATGGGCGGGATGTAAATTGGCAACAGCCACTCTGGAGAAGTGCACGGTGTGTCCTGAAACATCGAAAAAAATCAGCTTAGGGAGCATAGGGCACTTCCACTCATGGGCGTATAAATTGGGAAAACTAAAAATCAGCAAGACACAGGCACCCCAAAATTTAGGGCTGCTCTGTTGACAAGAACCTCCACTTCGTTACACCTTAAATATCCCAGGAAAGAGAAAAATGGATAAAGAAGTTGTGGTCCTTATGTACAATGGAATATCACTCAGCCATGAAATCAACGTCATAAGGCTAGTAGCAGCAAGATGAGTGGATTTAGGTAGGACGATTCTAAGTGAAATAAGTCACACAGAAAAAGATACTTATCATAAGATATCACTTATAGAGGGAATATAAAAACCGCTACCCTTGAACTGAATTACAAATCAGAGCAGGGTCACACGTTTAGAAAACACACTATGGCTGCTTAACGGGAAAGGTGAGGTGGGGTGATGCATAAAACAAGGGTTTCAAATTAGCTCAGATACCGTTCCATAAACCCAATAGGTAATAGACAAGACCTACTCCTTGCTCAGTGAATTGGACTCAACACCCCCTATTCACCGCCCAAGAATATATCTGACTAGTAAGAATCTTAAAACCTATGCATTGATATCTCTCTGTAAGTGAGTCCAGTGTGTGTAAAGCGGCAAAAACACAGCAGTGAAAAGCAGGTAAACCCCATTATAAAAATCAATTACTTTTAAAAACCCGTGAAACAAAGACAGTGAAAGAGAGAGAAATTCTTACAAAATTCGTTCAGGGGCTGTGATGCCACCTGGATTGACCATATCTAGACCCACAGTTGATTGAGACATAAGGGTGGACACTCTTGGGGCTGAGAGGTTTGGTGAGGTTGGGTGAGCAAACGCAGACCCTTTAAAGTAATACTGCGTGGAACCCATCCCATGGGTCCCAAATCTCCCGGTTCAAGGGCATCTTCCTACATCGAAAGCATGCATGAGAAACCCAGAAGATGGTACACCGTGTGATACGGAAAGGTTTTCAAAACGCACCTCATTTCTCATCTCCTTGTGCTCGGGTTTGCCATTCCAGCCGCTTTACTAGCAATCTCCCTCCTTGGAGAATCAGCACCTTTAACCTCCTGTTCCGTACAGGTTGCAATTTGTCCTGAGGATGAACGGGAAGAGGGGGAACCAATGAGAGACTAGCTCTAGGTGTTGGGACAGGCACAGGTCACTCTATTTTCCCATCAGGAAGAAGAATTAACCACAGGCTCAGCCTGCCGCCCGGGACCAGAATAGGGCCTGAAGCAATCCTGCGCTTTTGCGGCCAGCTCCCAAGAAAGCGAGTTGAAAAATGGAGCTCAGGGGCACTGCAATTCACAAACCTGCAAACTTATAAATGATGACTCTCGTCCACAAATATATTGAGGGAAGGCAACGAAGAGGATTGGAAAGCAAGGCAGAATTGCAGGAAACAGATTTCAGGAGGGAGATTCGAATCGCCTTTAAAGCACAGGAAAAGCGGCAAAACCTCGACAATGATGCCCTTGGCCAAAAAGGGCGTACGCGTTTTTTCCTGAATATATTCAGGAAAAAACGCGTACGCCCTTTTTGGCCAACCAAGCAACCTGGAAAGGCAAATCAGAGCTACAAAGAAGTCTCGCTTCCCATCGGTCAAAAGGGCCATGCTGAAAAAGTGTAAAAACCAGAAATGCAAAACAGGCCATGGAGAAACGGGAACCTGGCTACGCTGATGGGCGGGATGTAAATTGCCAACAGCCACTCTGGAGAAGTGCACGGTGTGTCCTGAAACATCGAAAAAAATCAGCTTAGGGAGCATAGGGCACTTCCACTCATGGGCGTATAAATTGGGAAAACTAAAAATCAGCAAGACACAGGCACCCCAAAGTTTAGGGCTGCTCTGTTGACAAGAACCTCCACTTCGTTACACCTTAAATATCCCAGGAAAGAGAAAAATGGATAAAGAAGTTGTGGTCCTTATGTACAATGGAATATCACTCAGCCATGAAATCAACGTCATAAGGCTAGTAGCAGCAAGATGAGTGGATTTAGGTAGGACGATTCTAAGTGAAATAAGTCACACAGAAAAAGATACTTATCATAAGATATCACTTATAGAGGGAATATAAAAACCGCTACCCTTGAACTGAATTACAAATCAGAGCTGGGTAACACGTTTAGAAAACACACTATGGCTGCTTAACGGGAAAGGTGAGGTGGGGTGATGCATAAAACAAGGGTTTCAAATTAGCTCAGATACCGTTCCATAAACCCAATAGGTAATAGACAAGACCTACTCCTTGCTCAGTGAATTGGACTCAACACCCCCTATTCACCGCCCAAGAATATATCTGACTAGTAAGAATCTTAAAACCTATGCATTGATATCTCTCTGTAAGTGAGTCCAGTGGGTGTAAAGCGGCAAAAACACAGCAGTGAAAAGCAGGTAAACCCCATTATAAAAATCAATTACTTTTAAAAACCCGTGAAACAAAGACAGTGAAAGAGAGAGAAATTCTTACAAAATTCGTTCAGGGGCTGTGATGCCACCTGGATTGACCATATCTAGACCCACAGTTGATTGAGACATAAGGGTGGACACTCTTGGGGCTGAGAGGTTTGGTGAGGTTGGGTGAGCAAACGCAGACCCTTTAAAGTAATACTGCGTGGTACCCATCCCATGGGTCCCAAATCTCCCGGTTCAAGGGCATCTTCCTACATCGAAAGCATGCATGAGAAACCCAGAAGATGGTACACCGTGTGATCCGGAAAGGTTTTGAAAACGCACCTCATTTCTCATCTCCTTGTGCTCGGGTTTGCCATTCCAGCCACTTTACTAGCAATCTCCCTCCATGGAGAATCAGCACCTTTAACCTCCTGTTCCGTACAGGTTGCAATTTGTCCTGAGGATGAACGGGAAGAGGGGGAACCAATGAGAGACTAGCTCTAGGTGTTGGGACAGGCACAGGTCACTCTATTTTCCCATCAGGAAGAAGAATTAACCACAGGCTCAGCCTGCCGCCCGGGACCAGAATAGGGCCTGAAGCAATCCTGCGCTTTTGCGGCCAGCTCCCAAGAAAGCGAGTTGAAAAATGGAGCTCAGGGGCACTGCAATTCACAAACCTGCAAACTTATAAATGATGACTCTCGTCCACAAATATATTGAGGGAAGGCAACGAAGAGGATTGGAAAGCAAGGCAGAATTGCAGGAAACAGATTTCAGGAGGGAGATTCGAATCGCCTTTAAAGCACAGGAAAAGCGGCAAAACCTCGACAATGATGCCCTTGGCCAAAAAGGGCGTACGCGTTTTTTCCTGAATATATTCAGGAAAAAACGCGTACGCCCTTTTTGGCCAACCAAGCAACCTGGAAAGGCAAATCAGCGCTACAAAGAAGTCTCGCTTCCCATCGGTCAAAAGGGCCATGCTGAAAAAGTGTCAAAACCAGAAATGCAAAACAGGCCATGGAGAAACGGGAGCCTGGCTACGCTGATGGGCGGGATGTAAATTGCCAACAGCCACTCTGGAGAAGTGCACGGTGTGTCCTGAAACATCGAAAAAAATCAGCTTAGGGAGCATAGGGCACTTCCACTCATGGGCGTATAAATTGGGAAAACTAAAAATCAGCAAGACACAGGCACCCCAAAGTTTAGGGCAGCTCTGTTGACAAGAACCTCCACTTCGTTACACCTTAAATATCCCAGGAAAGAGAAAAATGGATAAAGAAGTTGTGGTCCTTATGTACAATGGAATATCACTCAGCCATGAAATCAACGTCATAAGGCTAGTAGCAGCAAGATGAGTGGATTTAGGTAGGACGATTCTAAGTGAAATAAGTCACACAGAAAAAGATACTTATCATAAGATATCACTTATAGAGGGAATATAAAAACCGCTACCCTTGAACTGAATTACAAATCAGAGCTGGGTAACACGTTTAGAAAACACACTATGGCTGCTTAACGGGAAAGGTGAGGTGGGGTGATGCATAAAACAAGGGTTTCAAATTAGCTCAGATACCGTTCCATAAACCCAATAGGTAATAGACAAGACCTACTCCTTGCTCAGTGAATTGGACTCAACACCCCCTATTCACCGCCCAAGAATATATCTGACTAGTAAGAATCTTAAAACCTATGCATTGATATCTCTCTGTAAGTGAGTCCAGTGGGTGTAAAGCGGCAAAAACACAGCAGTGAAAAGCAGGTAAACCCCATTATAAAAATCAATTACTTTTAAAAACCCGTGAAACAAAGACAGTGAAAGAGAGAGAAATTCTTACAAAATTCGTTCAGGGGCTGTGATGCCACCTGGATTGACCATATCTAGACCCACAGTTGATTGAGACATAAGGGTGGACACTCTTGGGGCTGAGAGGTTTGGTGAGGTTGGGTGAGCAAACGCAGACCCTTTAAAGTAATACTGCGTGGTACCCATCCCATGGGTCCCAAATCTCCCGGTTCAAGGGCATCTTCCTACATCGAAAGCATGCATGAGAAACCCAGAAGATGGTACACCGTGTGATCCGGAAAGGTTTTGAAAACGCACCTCATTTCTCATCTCCTTGTGCTCGGGTTTGCCATTCCAGCCACTTTACTAGCAATCTCCCTCCTTGAGAATCACCACCTTTAACCTCCTGTTCCGTACAGGTTGCAATTTGTCCTGAGGATGAACGGGAAGAGGGGGAACCAATGAGAGACTAGCTCTAGGTGTTGGGACAGGCACAGGTCACTCTATTTTCCCATCAGGAAGAAGAATTAACCACAGGCTCAGCCTGCCGCCCGGGACCAGAATAGGGCCTGAAGCAATCCTGCGCTTTTGCGGCCAGCTCCCAAGAAAGCGAGTTGAAAAATGGAGCTCAGGGGCACTGCAATTCACAAACCTGCAGACTTATAAATGATGACTCTCGTCCACAAATATATTGAGGGAAGGCAACGAAGAGGATTGGAAAGCAAGGCAGAATTGCAGGAAACAGATTTCAGGAGGGAGATTCGAATCGCCTTTAAAGCACAGGAAAAGCGGCAAAACCTCGACAATGATGCCCTTGGCCAAAAAGGGCGTATGCGTTTTTTCCTGAATATATTCAGGAAAAAACGCATACGCCCTTTTTGGCCAACCAAGCAACCTGGAAAGGCAAATCAGCGCTACAAAGAAGTCTCGCTTCCCATCGGTCAAAAGGGCCATGCTGAATAAAGTGTCAAAACCAGAAATGCAAAACAGGCCATGGAGAAACGGGAGCCTGGCTACGCTGATGGGCGGGATGTAAATTGCCAACAGCCACTCTGGAGAAGTGCACGGTGTGTCCTGAAACATCGAAAAAAATCAGCTTAGGGAGCATAGGGCACTTCCACTCATGGGCGTATAAATTGGGAAAACTAAAAATCAGCAAGACACAGGCACCCCAAAATTTAGGGCTGCTCTGTTGACAAGAACCTCCACTTCGTTACACCTTAAATATCCCAGGAAAGAGAAAAATGGATAAAGAAGTTGTGGTCCTTATGTACAATGGAATATCACTCAGCCATGAAATCAACGTCATAAGGCTAGTAGCAGCAAGATGAGTGGATTTAGGTAGGACGATTCTAAGTGAAATAAGTCACACAGAAAAAGATACTTATCATAAGATATCACTTATAGAGGGAATATAAAAACCGCTACCCTTGAACTGAATTACAAATCAGAGCTGGGTAACACGTTTAGAAAACACACTATGGCTGCTTAACGGGAAAGGTGAGGTGGGGTGATGCATAAAACAAGGGTTTCAAATTAGCTCAGATACCGTTCCATAAACCCAATAGGTAATAGACAAGACCTACTCCTTGCTCAGTGAATTGGACTCAACACCCCCTATTCACCGCCCAAGAATATATCTGACTAGTAAGAATCTTAAAACCTATGCATTGATATCTCTCTGTAAGTGAGTCCAGTGGGTGTAAAGCGGCAAAAACACAGCAGTGAAAAGCAGGTAAACCCCATTATAAAAATCAATTACTTTTAAAAACCCGTGAAACAAAGACAGTGAAAGAGAGAGAAATTCTTACAAAATTCGTTCAGGGGCTGTGATGCCACCTGGATTGACCATATCTAGACCCACAGTTGATTGAGACATAAGGGTGGACACTCTTGGGGCTGAGAGGTTTGGTGAGGTTGGGTGAGGAAACGCAGACCCTTTAAAGTAATACTGCGTGGTACCCATCCCATGGGTCCCAAATCTCCCGGTTCAAGGGCATCTTCCTACATCGAAAGCATGCATGAGAAACCCAGAAGATGGTACACCGTGTGATCCGGAAAGGTTTTGAAAACGCACCTCATTTCTCATCTCCTTGTGCTCGGGTTTGCCATTCCAGCCACTTTACTAGCAATCTCCCTCCTTGAGAATCACCACCTTTAACCTCCTGTTCCGTACAGGTTGCAATTTGTCCTGAGGATGAACGGGAAGAGGGGGAACCAATGAGAGACTAGCTCTAGGTGTTGGGACAGGCACAGGTCACTCTATTTTCCCATCAGGAAGAAGAATTAACCACAGGCTCAGCCTGCCGCCCGGGACCAGAATAGGGCCTGAAGCAATCCTGCGCTTTTGCGGCCAGCTCCCAAGAAAGCGAGTTGAAAAATGGAGCTCAGGGGCACTGCAATTCACAAACCTGCAGACTTATAAATGATGACTCTCGTCCACAAATATATTGAGGGAAGGCAACGAAGAGGATTGGAAAGCAAGGCAGAATTGCAGGAAACAGATTTCAGGAGGGAGATTCGAATCGCCTTTAAAGCACAGGAAAAGCGGCAAAACCTCGACAATGATGCCCTTGGCCAAAAAGGGCGTATGCGTTTTTTCCTGAATATATTCAGGAAAAAACGCACACGCCCTTTTTGGCCAACCAAGCAACCTGGAAAGGCAAATCAGCGCTACAAAGAAGTCTCGCTTCCCATCGGTCAAAAGGGCCATGCTGAATAAAGTGTCAAAACCACAAACGCAAAACAGGCCATGGAGAAACGGGAGCCTGGCTACGCTGATGGGCGGGATGTAAATTGCCAACAGCCACTCTGGAGAAGTGCACGGTGTGTCCTGAAACATCGAAAAAAATCAGCTTAGGGAGCATAGGGCACTTCCACTCATGGGCGTATAAATTGGGAAAACTAAAAATCAGCAAGACACAGGCACCCCAAAGTTTAGGGCTGCTCTGTTGACAAGAACCTCCACTTCGTTACACCTTAAATATCCCAGGAAAGAGAAAAATGGATAAAGAAGTTGTGGTCCTTATGTACAATGGAATATCACTCAGCCATGAAATCAACGTCATAAGGCTAGTAGCAGCAAGATGAGTGGATTTAGGTAGGACGATTCTAAGTGAAATAAGTCACACAGAAAAAGATACTTATCATAAGATATCACTTATAGAGGGAATATAAAAACCGCTACCCTTGAACTGAATTACAAATCAGAGCTGGGTAACACGTTTAGAAAACACACTATGGCTGCTTAACGGGAAAGGTGAGGTGGGGTGATGCATAAAACAAGGGTTTCAAATTAGCTCAGATACCGTTCCATAAACCCAATAGGTAATAGACAAGACCTACTCCTTGCTCAGTGAATTGGACTCAACACCCCCTATTCACCGCCCAAGAATATATCTGACTAGTAAGAATCTTAAAACCTATGCATTGATATCTCTCTGTAAGTGAGTCCAGTGGGTGTAAAGCGGCAAAAACACAGCAGTGAAAAGCAGGTAAACCCCATTATAAAAATCAATTACTTTTAAAAACCCGTGAAACAAAGACAGTGAAAGAGAGAGAAATTCTTACAAAATTCGTTCAGGGGCTGTGATGCCACCTGGATTGACCATATCTAGACCCACAGTTGATTGAGACATAAGGGTGGACACTCTTGGGGCTGAGAGGTTTGGTGAGGTTGGGTGAGCAAACGCAGACCCTTTAAAGTAATACTGCGTGGTACCCATCCCATGGGTCCCAAATCTCCCGGTTCAAGGGCATCTTCCTACATCGAAAGCATGCATGAGAAACCCAGAAGATGGTACACCGTGTGATCCGGAAAGGTTTTGAAAACGCACCTCATTTCTCATCTCCTTGTGCTCGGGTTTGCCATTCCAGCCACTTTACTAGCAATCTCCCTCCTTGAGAATCACCACCTTTAACCTCCTGTTCCGTACAGGTTGCAATTTGTCCTGAGGATGAACGGGAAGAGGGGGAACCAATGAGAGACTAGCTCTAGGTGTTGGGACAGGCACAGGTCACTCTATTTTCCCATCAGGAAGAAGAATTAACCACAGGCTCAGCCTGCCGCCCGGGACCAGAATAGGGCCTGAAGCAATCCTGCGCTTTTGCGGCCAGCTCCCAAGAAAGCGAGTTGAAAAATGGAGCTCAGGGGCACTGCAATTCACAAACCTGCAGACTTATAAATGATGACTCTCGTCCACAAATATATTGAGGGAAGGCAACGAAGAGGATTGGAAAGCAAGGCAGAATTGCAGGAAACAGATTTCAGGAGGGAGATTCGAATCGCCTTTAAAGCACAGGAAAAGCGGCAAAACCTCGACAATGATGCCCTTGGCCAAAAAGGGCGTATGCGTTTTTTCCTGAATATATTCAGGAAAAAACGCATACGCCCTTTTTGGCCAACCAAGCAACCTGGAAAGGCAAAACAGCGCTACAAAGAAGTCTCGCTTCCCATCGGTCAAAAGGGCCATGCTGAATAAAGTGTCAAAACCAGAAATGCAAAACAGGCCATGGAGAAACGGGAGCCTGGCTACGCTGATGGGCGGGATGTAAATTGGCAACAGCCACTCTGGAGAAGTGCACGGTGTGTCCTGAAACATCGAAAAAAATCAGCTTAGGGAGCATAGGGCACTTCCACTCATGGGCGTATAAATTGGGAAAACTAAAAATCAGCAAGACACAGGCACCCCAAAATTTAGGGCTGCTCTGTTGACAAGAACCTCCACTTCGTTACACCTTAAATATCCCAGGAAAGAGAAAAATGGATAAAGAAGTTGTGGTCCTTATGTACAATGGAATATCACTCAGCCATGAAATCAACGTCATAAGGCTAGTAGCAGCAAGATGAGTGGATTTAGGTAGGACGATTCTAAGTGAAATAAGTCACACAGAAAAAGATACTTATCATAAGATATCACTTATAGAGGGAATATAAAAACCGCTACCCTTGAACTGAATTACAAATCAGAGCAGGGTCACACGTTTAGAAAACACACTATGGCTGCTTAACGGGAAAGGTGAGGTGGGGTGATGCATAAAACAAGGGTTTCAAATTAGCTCAGATACCGTTCCATAAACCCAATAGGTAATAGACAAGACCTACTCCTTGCTCAGTGAATTGGACTCAACACCCCCTATTCACCGCCCAAGAATATATCTGACTAGTAAGAATCTTAAAACCTATGCATTGATATCTCTCTGTAAGTGAGTCCAGTGTGTGTAAAGCGGCAAAAACACAGCAGTGAAAAGCAGGTAAACCCCATTATAAAAATCAATTACTTTTAAAAACCCGTGAAACAAAGACAGTGAAAGAGAGAGAAATTCTTACAAAATTCGTTCAGGGGCTGTGATGCCACCTGGATTGACCATATCTAGACCCACAGTTGATTGAGACATAAGGGTGGACACTCTTGGGGCTGAGAGGTTTGGTGAGGTTGGGTGAGCAAACGCAGACCCTTTAAAGTAATACTGCGTGGAACCCATCCCATGGGTCCCAAATCTCCCGGTTCAAGGGCATCTTCCTACATCGAAAGCATGCATGAGAAACCCAGAAGATGGTACACCGTGTGATACGGAAAGGTTTTCAAAACGCACCTCATTTCTCATCTCCTTGTGCTCGGGTTTGCCATTCCAGCCGCTTTACTAGCAATCTCCCTCCTTGGAGAATCAGCACCTTTAACCTCCTGATCCGTACAGGTTGCAATTTGTCCTGAGGATGAACGGGAAGAGGGGGAACCAATGAGAGACTAGCTCTAGGTGTTGGGACAGGCACAGGTCACTCTATTTTCCCATCAGGAAGAAGAATTAACCACAGGCTCAGCCTGCCGCCCGGGACCAGAATAGGGCCTGAAGCAATCCTGCGCTTTTGCGGCCAGCTCCCAAGAAAGCGAGTTGAAAAATGGAGCTCAGGGGCACTGCAATTCACAAACCTGCAAACTTATAAATGATGACTCTCGTCCACAAATATATTGAGGGAAGGCAACGAAGAGGATTGGAAAGCAAGGCAGAATTGCAGGAAACAGATTTCAGGAGGGAGATTCGAATCGCCTTTAAAGCACAGGAAAAGCGGCAAAACCTCGACAATGATGCCCTTGGCCAAAAAGGGCGTACGCGTTTTTTCCTGAATATATTCAGGAAAAAACGCGTACGCCCTTTTTGGCCAACCAAGCAACCTGGAAAGGCAAATCAGCGCTACAAAGAAGTCTCGCTTCCCATCGGTCAAAAGGGCCATGCTGAAAAAGTGTAAAAACCAGAAATGCAAAACAGGCCATGGAGAAACGGGAACCTGGCTACGCTGATGGGCGGGATGTAAATTGCCAACAGCCACTCTGGAGAAGTGCACGGTGTGTCCTGAAACATCGAAAAAAATCAGCTTAGGGAGCATAGGGCACTTCCACTCATGGGCGTATAAATTGGGAAAACTAAAAATCAGCAAGACACAGGCACCCCAAAGTTTAGGGCTGCTCTGTTGACAAGAACCTCCACTTCGTTACACCTTAAATATCCCAGGAAAGAGAAAAATGGATAAAGAAGTTGTGGTCCTTATGTACAATGGAATATCACTCAGCCATGAAATCAACGTCATAAGGCTAGTAGCAGCAAGATGAGTGGATTTAGGTAGGACGATTCTAAGTGAAATAAGTCACACAGAAAAAGATACTTATCATAAGATATCACTTATAGAGGGAATATAAAAACCGCTACCCTTGAACTGAATTACAAATCAGAGCTGGGTAACACGTTTAGAAAACACACTATGGCTGCTTAACGGGAAAGGTGAGGTGGGGTGATGCATAAAACAAGGGTTTCAAATTAGCTCAGATACCGTTCCATAAACCCAATAGGTAATAGACAAGACCTACTCCTTGCTCAGTGAATTGGACTCAACACCCCCTATTCACCGCCCAAGAATATATCTGACTAGTAAGAATCTTAAAACCTATGCATTGATATCTCTCTGTAAGTGAGTCCAGTGGGTGTAAAGCGGCAAAAACACAGCAGTGAAAAGCAGGTAAACCCCATTATAAAAATCAATTACTTTTAAAAACCCGTGAAACAAAGACAGTGAAAGAGAGAGAAATTCTTACAAAATTCGTTCAGGGGCTGTGATGCCACCTGGATTGACCATATCTAGACCCACAGTTGATTGAGACATAAGGGTGGACACTCTTGGGGCTGAGAGGTTTGGTGAGGTTGGGTGAGCAAACGCAGACCCTTTAAAGTAATACTGCGTGGTACCCATCCCATGGGTCCCAAATCTCCCGGTTCAAGGGCATCTTCCTACATCGAAAGCATGCATGAGAAACCCAGAAGATGGTACACCGTGTGATCCGGAAAGGTTTTGAAAACGCACCTCATTTCTCATCTCCTTGTGCTCGGGTTTGCCATTCCAGCCACTTTACTAGCAATCTCCCTCCTTGAGAATCACCACCTTTAACCTCCTGTTCCGTACAGGTTGCAATTTGTCCTGAGGATGAACGGGAAGAGGGGGAACCAATGAGAGACTAGCTCTAGGTGTTGGGACAGGCACAGGTCACTCTATTTTCCCATCAGGAAGAAGAATTAACCACAGGCTCAGCCTGCCGCCCGGGACCAGAATAGGGCCTGAAGCAATCCTGCGCTTTTGCGGCCAGCTCCCAAGAAAGCGAGTTGAAAAATGGAGCTCAGGGGCACTGCAATTCACAAACCTGCAGACTTATAAATGATGACTCTCGTCCACAAATATATTGAGGGAAGGCAACGAAGAGGATTGGAAAGCAAGGCAGAATTGCAGGAAACAGATTTCAGGAGGGAGATTCGAATCGCCTTTAAAGCACAGGAAAAGCGGCAAAACCTCGACAATGATGCCCTTGGCCAAAAAGGGCGTATGCGTTTTTTCCTGAATATATTCAGGAAAAAACGCATACGCCCTTTTTGGCCAACCAAGCAACCTGGAAAGGCAAATCAGCGCTACAAAGAAGTCTCGCTTCCCATCGGTCAAAAGGGCCATGCTGAATAAAGTGTCAAAACCAGAAATGCAAAACAGGCCATGGAGAAACGGGAGCCTGGCTACGATGATGGGCGGGATGTAAATTGCCAACAGCCACTCTGGAGAAGTGCACGGTGTGTCCTGAAACATCGAAAAAAATCAGCTTAGGGAGCATAGGGCACTTCCACTCATGGGCGTATAAGTTGGGAAAACTAAAAATCAGCAAGACACAGGCACCCAAAGTTTAGGGCTGCTCTGTTGACAAGACCCTCCACTTCGTTACACCTTAAATATCCCAGGAAAGGGAAAAATGGATAAAGAAGTTGTGGTCCTTATGTACAATGGAATATCACTCAGCCATGAAATCGACGTCGTAAGGCTAGTAGCAGCAAGATGAGTGGATTTAGGTAGGACGATTCTAAGTGAAATAAGTCACACAGAAAAAGATACTTATCATAAGATATCACTTATAGAGGGAATATAAAAACCGCTACCCTTGAACTGAATTACAAATCAGAGCTGGGTAACACGTTTAGAAAACACACTATGGCTGCTTAACGGGAAAGGTGAGGTGGGGTGATGCATAAAACAAGGGTTTCAAATTAGCTCAGATACCGTTCCATAAACCCAATAGGTAATAGACAAGACCTACTCCTTGCTCAGTGAATTGGACTCAACACCCCCTATTCACCGCCCAAGAATATATCTGACTAGTAAGAATCTTAAAACCTATGCATTGATATCTCTCTGTAAGTGAGTCCAGTGGGTGTAAAGCGGCAAAAACACAGCAGTGAAAAGCAGGTAAACCCCATTATAAAAATCAATTACTTTTAAAAACCCGTGAAACAAAGACAGTGAAAGAGAGAGAAATTCTTACAAAATTCGTTCAGGGGCTGTGATGCCACCTGGATTGACCATATCTAGACCCACAGTTGATTGAGACATAAGGGTGGACACTCTTGGGGCTGAGAGGTTTGGTGAGGTTGGGTGAGCAAACGCAGACCCTTTAAAGTAATACTGCGTGGTACCCATCCCATGGGTCCCAAATCTCCCGGTTCAAGGGCATCTTCCTACATCGAAAGCATGCATGAGAAACCCAGAAGATGGTACACCGTGTGATCCGGAAAGGTTTTGAAAACGCACCTCATTTCTCATCTCCTTGTGCTCGGGTTTGCCATTCCAGCCACTTTACTAGCAATCTCCCTCCCTGGAGAATCAGCACCTTTAACCTCCTGTTCCGTACAGGTTGCAATTTGTCCTGAGGATGAACGGGAAGAGGGGGAACCAATGAGAGACTAGCTCTAGGTGTTGGGACAGGCACAGGTCACTCTATTTTCCCATCAGGAAGAAGAATTAACCACAGGCTCAGCCTGCCGCCCGGGACCAGAATAGGGCCTGAAGCAATCCTGCGCTTTTGCGGCCAGCTCCCAAGAAAGCGAGTTGAAAAATGGAGCTCAGGGGCACTGCAATTCACAAACCTGCAAACTTATAAATGATGACTCTCGTCCACAAATATATTGAGGGAAGGCAACGAAGAGGATTGGAAAGCAAGGCAGAATTGCAGGAAACAGATTTCAGGAGGGAGATTCGAATCGCCTTTAAAGCACAGGAAAAGCGGCAAAACCTCGACAATGATGCCCTTGGCCAAAAAGGGCGTACGCGTTTTTTCCTGAATATATTCAGGAAAAAACGCGTACGCCCTTTTTGGCCAACCAAGCAACCTGGAAAGGCAAATCAGCGCTACAAAGAAGTCTCGCTTCCCATCGGTCAAAAGGGCCATGCTGAAAAAGTGTCAAAACCAGAAATGCAAAACAGGCCATGGAGAAACGGGAGCCTGGCTACGCTGATGGGCGGGATGTAAATTGCCAACAGCCACTCTGGAGAAGTGCACGGTGTGTCCTGAAACATCGAAAAAAATCAGCTTAGGGAGCATAGGGCACTTCCACTCATGGGCGTATAAATTGGGAAAACTAAAAATCAGCAAGACACAGGCACCCCAAAGTTTAGGGCAGCTCTGTTGACAAGAACCTCCACTTCGTTACACCTTAAATATCCCAGGAAAGAGAAAAATGGATAAAGAAGTTGTGGTCCTTATGTACAATGGAATATCACTCAGCCATGAAATCAACGTCATAAGGCTAGTAGCAGCAAGATGAGTGGATTTAGGTAGGACGATTCTAAGTGAAATAAGTCACACAGAAAAAGATACTTATCATAAGATATCACTTATAGAGGGAATATAAAAACCGCTACCCTTGAACTGAATTACAAATCAGAGCTGGGTAACACGTTTAGAAAACACACTATGGCTGCTTAACGGGAAAGGTGAGGTGGGGTGATGCATAAAACAAGGGTTTCAAATTAGCTCAGATACCGTTCCATAAACCCAATAGGTAATAGACAAGACCTACTCCTTGCTCAGTGAATTGGACTCAACACCCCCTATTCACCGCCCAAGAATATATCTGACTAGTAAGAATCTTAAAACCTATGCATTGATATCTCTCTGTAAGTGAGTCCAGTGGGTGTAAAGCGGCAAAAACACAGCAGTGAAAAGCAGGTAAACCCCATTATAAAAATCAATTACTTTTAAAAACCCGTGAAACAAAGACAGTGAAAGAGAGAGAAATTCTTACAAAATTCGTTCAGGGGCTGTGATGCCACCTGGATTGACCATATCTAGACCCACAGTTGATTGAGACATAAGGGTGGACACTCTTGGGGCTGAGAGGTTTGGTGAGGTTGGGTGAGCAAACGCAGACCCTTTAAAGTAATACTGCGTGGTACCCATCCCATGGGTCCCAAATCTCCCGGTTCAAGGGCATCTTCCTACATCGAAAGCATGCATGAGAAACCCAGAAGATGGTACACCGTGTGATCCGGAAAGGTTTTGAAAACGCACCTCATTTCTCATCTCCTTGTGCTCGGGTTTGCCATTCCAGCCACTTTACTAGCAATCTCCCTCCTTGAGAATCACCACCTTTAACCTCCTGTTCCGTACAGGTTGCAATTTGTCCTGAGGATGAACGGGAAGAGGGGGAACCAATGAGAGACTAGCTCTAGGTGTTGGGACAGGCACAGGTCACTCTATTTTCCCATCAGGAAGAAGAATTAACCACAGGCTCAGCCTGCCGCCCGGGACCAGAATAGGGCCTGAAGCAATCCTGCGCTTTTGCGGCCAGCTCCCAAGAAAGCGAGTTGAAAAATGGAGCTCAGGGGCACTGCAATTCACAAACCTGCAGACTTATAAATGATGACTCTCGTCCACAAATATATTGAGGGAAGGCAACGAAGAGGATTGGAAAGCAAGGCAGAATTGCAGGAAACAGATTTCAGGAGGGAGATTCGAATCGCCTTTAAAGCACAGGAAAAGCGGCAAAACCTCGACAATGATGCCCTTGGCCAAAAAGGGCGTATGCGTTTTTTCCTGAATATATTCAGGAAAAAACGCATACGCCCTTTTTGGCCAACCAAGCAACCTGGAAAGGCAAATCAGCGCTACAAAGAAGTCTTGCTTCCCATCGGTCAAAAGGGCCATGCTGAATAAAGTGTCAAAACCAGAAATGCAAAACAGGCCATGGAGAAACGGGAGCCTGGCTACGCTGATGGGCGGGATGTAAATTGCCAACAGCCACTCTGGAGAAGTGCACGGTGTGTCCTGAAACATCGAAAAAAATCAGCTTAGGGAGCATAGGGCACTTCCACTCATGGGCGTATAAATTGGGAAAACTAAAAATCAGCAAGACACAGGCACCCCAAAATTTAGGGCTGCTCTGTTGACAAGAACCTCCACTTCGTTACACCTTAAATATCCCAGGAAAGAGAAAAATGGATAAAGAAGTTGTGGTCCTTATGTACAATGGAATATCACTCAGCCATGAAATCAACGTCATAAGGCTAGTAGCAGCAAGATGAGTGGATTTAGGTAGGACGATTCTAAGTGAAATAAGTCACACAGAAAAAGATACTTATCATAAGATATCACTTATAGAGGGAATATAAAAACCGCTACCCTTGAACTGAATTACAAATCAGAGCTGGGTAACACGTTTAGAAAACACACTATGGCTGCTTAACGGGAAAGGTGAGGTGGGGTGATGCATAAAACAAGGGTTTCAAATTAGCTCAGATACCGTTCCATAAACCCAATAGGTAATAGACAAGACCTACTCCTTGCTCAGTGAATTGGACTCAACACCCCCTATTCACCGCCCAAGAATATATCTGACTAGTAAGAATCTTAAAACCTATGCATTGATATCTCTCTGTAAGTGAGTCCAGTGGGTGTAAAGCGGCAAAAACACAGCAGTGAAAAGCAGGTAAACCCCATTATAAAAATCAATTACTTTTAAAAACCCGTGAAACAAAGACAGTGAAAGAGAGAGAAATTCTTACAAAATTCGTTCAGGGGCTGTGATGCCACCTGGATTGACCATATCTAGACCCACAGTTGATTGAGACATAAGGGTGGACACTCTTGGGGCTGAGAGGTTTGGTGAGGTTGGGTGAGGAAACGCAGACCCTTTAAATTAATACTGCGTGGTACCCATCCCATGGGTCCCAAATCTCCCGGTTCAAGGGCATCTTCCTACATCGAAAGCATGCATGAGAAACCCAGAAGATGGTACACCGTGTGATCCGGAAAGGTTTTGAAAACGCACCTCATTTCTCATCTCCTTGTGCTCGGGTTTGCCATTCCAGCCACTTTACTAGCAATCTCCCTCCTTGAGAATCACCACCTTTAACCTCCTGTTCCGTACAGGTTGCAATTTGTCCTGAGGATGAACGGGAAGAGGGGGAACCAATGAGAGACTAGCTCTAGGTGTTGGGACAGGCACAGGTCACTCTATTTTCCCATCAGGAAGAAGAATTAACCACAGGCTCAGCCTGCCGCCCGGGACCAGAATAGGGCCTGAAGCAATCCTGCGCTTTTGCGGCCAGCTCCCAAGAAAGCGAGTTGAAAAATGGAGCTCAGGGGCACTGCAATTCACAAACCTGCAGACTTATAAATGATGACTCTCGTCCACAAATATATTGAGGGAAGGCAACGAAGAGGATTGGAAAGCAAGGCAGAATTGCAGGAAACAGATTTCAGGAGGGAGATTCGAATCGCCTTTAAAGCACAGGAAAAGCGGCAAAACCTCGACAATGATGCCCTTGGCCAAAAAGGGCGTATGCGTTTTTTCCTGAATATATTCAGGAAAAAACGCATACGCCCTTTTTGGCCAACCAAGCAACCTGGAAAGGCAAATCAGCGCTACAAAGAAGTCTCGCTTCCCATCGGTCAAAAGGGCCATGCTGAATAAAGTGTCAAAACCAGAAATGCAAAACAGGCCATGGAGAAACGGGAGCCTGGCTACGATGATGGGCGGGATGTAAATTGCCAACAGCCACTCTGGAGAAGTGCACGGTGTGTCCTGAAACATCGAAAAAAATCAGCTTAGGGAGCATAGGGCACTTCCACTCATGGGCGTATAAGTTGGGAAAACTAAAAATCAGCAAGACACAGGCACCCAAAGTTTAGGGCTGCTCTGTTGACAAGACCCTCCACTTCGTTACACCTTAAATATCCCAGGAAAGGGAAAAATGGATAAAGAAGTTGTGGTCCTTATGTACAATGGAATATCACTCAGCCATGAAATCAACGTCGTAAGGCTAGTAGCAGCAAGATGAGTGGATTTAGGTAGGACGATTCTAAGTGAAATAAGTCACACAGAAAAAGATACTTATCATAAGATATCACTTATAGAGGGAATATAAAAACCGCTACCCTTGAACTGAATTACAAATCAGAGCTGGGTAACACGTTTAGAAAACACACTATGGCTGCTTAACGGGAAAGGTGAGGTGGGGTGATGCATAAAACAAGGGTTTCAAATTAGCTCAGATACCGTTCCATAAACCCAATAGGTAATAGACAAGACCTACTCCTTGCTCAGTGAATTGGACTCAACACCCCCTATTCACCACCCAAGAATATATCTGACTAGTAAGAATCTTAAAACCTATGCATTGATATCTCTCTGTAAGTGAGTCCAGTGGGTGTAAAGCGGCAAAAACACAGCAGTGAAAAGCAGGTAAACCCCATTATAAAAATCAATTACTTTTAAAAACCCGTGAAACAAAGACAGTGAAAGAGAGAGAAATTCTTACAAAATTCGTTCAGGGGCTGTGATGCCACCTGGATTGACCATATCTAGACCCACAGTTGATTGAGACATAAGGGTGGACACTCTTGGGGCTGAGAGGTTTGGTGAGGTTGGGTGAGCAAACGCAGACCCTTTAAAGTAATACTGCGTGGTACCCATCCCATGGGTCCCAAATCTCCCGGTTCAAGGGCATCTTCCTACATCGAAAGCATGCATGAGAAACCCAGAAGATGGTACACCGTGTGATCCGGAAAGGTTTTGAAAACGCACCTCATTTCTCATCTCCTTGTGCTCGGGTTTGCCATTCCAGCCACTTTACTAGCAATCTCCCTCCTTGAGAATCAGCACCTTTAACCTCCTGTTCCGTACAGGTTGCAATTTGTCCTGAGGATGAACGGGAAGAGGGGGAACCAATGAGAGACTAGCTCTAGGTGTTGGGACAGGCACAGGTCACTCTATTTTCCCATCAGGAAGAAGAATTAACCACAGGCTCAGCCTGCCGCCCGGGACCAGAATAGGGCCTGAAGCAATCCTGCGCTTTTGCGGCCAGCTCCCAAGAAAGCGAGTTGAAAAATGGAGCTCAGGGGCACTGCAATTCACAAACCTGCAGACTTATAAATGATGACTCTCGTCCACAAATATATTGAGGGAAGGCAACGAAGAGGATTGGAAAGCAAGGCAGAATTGCAGGAAACAGATTTCAGGAGGGAGATTCGAATCGCCTTTAAAGCACAGGAAAAGCGGCAAAACCTCGACAATGATGCCCTTGGCCAAAAAGGGCGTATGCGTTTTTTCCTGAATATATTCAGGAAAAAACGCATACGCCCTTTTTGGCCAACCAAGCAACCTGGAAAGGCAAATCAGCGCTACAAAGAAGTCTCGCTTCCCATCGGTCAAAAGGGCCATGCTGAATAAAGTGTCAAAACCAGAAATGCAAAACAGGCCATGGAGAAACGGGAGCCTGGCTACGCTGATGGGCGGGATGTAAATTGCCAACAGCCACTCTGGAGAAGTGCACGGTGTGTCCTGAAACATCGAAAAAAATCAGCTTAGGGAGCATAGGGCACTTCCACTCATGGGCGTATAAATTGGGAAAACTAAAAATCAGCAAGACACAGGCACCCCAAAGTTTAGGGCTGCTCTGTTGACAAGAACCTCCACTTCGTTACACCTTAAATATCCCAGGAAAGAGAAAAATGGATAAAGAAGTTGTGGTCCTTATGTACAATGGAATATCACTCAGCCATGAAATCAACGTCATAAGGCTAGTAGCAGCAAGATGAGTGGATTTAGGTAGGACGATTCTAAGTGAAATAAGTCACACAGAAAAAGATACTTATCATAAGATATCACTTATAGAGGGAATATAAAAACCGCTACCCTTGAACTGAATTACAAATCAGAGCAGGGTAACACGTTTAGAAAACACACTATGGCTGCTTAACGGGAAAGGTGAGGTGGGGTGATGCATAAAACAAGGGTTTCAAATTAGCTCAGATACCGTTCCATAAACCCAATAGGTAATAGACAAGACCTACTCCTTGCTCAGTGAATTGGACTCAACACCCCCTATTCACCGCCCAAGAATATATCTGACTAGTAAGAATCTTAAAACCTATGCATTGATATCTCTCTGTAAGTGAGTCCAGTGGGTGTAAAGCGGCAAAAACACAGCAGTGAAAAGCAGGTAAACCCCATTATAAAAATCAATTACTTTTAAAAACCCGTGAAACAAAGACAGTGAAAGAGAGAGAAATTCTTACAAAATTCGTTCAGGGGCTGTGATGCCACCTGGATTGACCATATCTAGACCCACAGTTGATTGAGACATAAGGGTGGACACTCTTGGGGCTGAGAGGTTTGGTGAGGTTGGGTGAGGAAACGCAGACCCTTTAAATTAATACTGCGTGGTACCCATCCCATGGGTCCCAAATCTCCCGGTTCAAGGGCATCTTCCTACATCGAAAGCATGCATGAGAAACCCAGAAGATGGTACACCGTGTGATCCGGAAAGGTTTTGAAAACGCACCTCATTTCTCATCTCCTTGTGCTCGGGTTTGCCATTCCAGCCACTTTACTAGCAATCTCCCTCCTTGAGAATCACCACCTTTAACCTCCTGTTCCGTACAGGTTGCAATTTGTCCTGAGGATGAACGGGAAGAGGGGGAACCAATGAGAGACTAGCTCTAGGTGTTGGGACAGGCACAGGTCACTCTATTTTCCCATCAGGAAGAAGAATTAACCACAGGCTCAGCCTGCCGCCCGGGACCAGAATAGGGCCTGAAGCAATCCTGCGCTTTTGCGGCCAGCTCCCAAGAAAGCGAGTTGAAAAATGGAGCTCAGGGGCACTGCAATTCACAAACCTGCAGACTTATAAATGATGACTCTCGTCCACAAATATATTGAGGGAAGGCAACGAAGAGGATTGGAAAGCAAGGCAGAATTGCAGGAAACAGATTTCAGGAGGGAGATTCGAATCGCCTTTAAAGCACAGGAAAAGCGGCAAAACCTCGACAATGATGCCCTTGGCCAAAAAGGGCGTATGCGTTTTTTCCTGAATATATTCAGGAAAAAACGCATACGCCCTTTTTGGCCAACCAAGCAACCTGGAAAGGCAAATCAGCGCTACAAAGAAGTCTCGCTTCCCATCGGTCAAAAGGGCCATGCTGAATAAAGTGTCAAAACCAGAAATGCAAAACAGGCCATGGAGAAACGGGAGCCTGGCTACGATGATGGGCGGGATGTAAATTGCCAACAGCCACTCTGGAGAAGTGCACGGTGTGTCCTGAAACATCGAAAAAAATCAGCTTAGGGAGCATAGGGCACTTCCACTCATGGGCGTATAAGTTGGGAAAACTAAAAATCAGCAAGACACAGGCACCCAAAGTTTAGGGCTGCTCTGTTGACAAGACCCTCCACTTCGTTACACCTTAAATATCCCAGGAAAGGGAAAAATGGATAAAGAAGTTGTGGTCCTTATGTACAATGGAATATCACTCAGCCATGAAATCAACGTCGTAAGGCTAGTAGCAGCAAGATGAGTGGATTTAGGTAGGACGATTCTAAGTGAAATAAGTCACACAGAAAAAGATACTTATCATAAGATATCACTTATAGAGGGAATATAAAAACCGCTACCCTTGAACTGAATTACAAATCAGAGCTGGGTAACACGTTTAGAAAACACACTATGGCTGCTTAACGGGAAAGGTGAGGTGGGGTGATGCATAAAACAAGGGTTTCAAATTAGCTCAGATACCGTTCCATAAACCCAATAGGTAATAGACAAGACCTACTCCTTGCTCAGTGAATTGGACTCAACACCCCCTATTCACCACCCAAGAATATATCTGACTAGTAAGAATCTTAAAACCTATGCATTGATATCTCTCTGTAAGTGAGTCCAGTGGGTGTAAAGCGGCAAAAACACAGCAGTGAAAAGCAGGTAAACCCCATTATAAAAATCAATTACTTTTAAAAACCCGTGAAACAAAGACAGTGAAAGAGAGAGAAATTCTTACAAAATTCGTTCAGGGGCTGTGATGCCACCTGGATTGACCATATCTAGACCCACAGTTGATTGAGACATAAGGGTGGACACTCTTGGGGCTGAGAGGTTTGGTGAGGTTGGGTGAGCAAACGCAGACCCTTTAAAGTAATACTGCGTGGTACCCATCCCATGGGTCCCAAATCTCCCGGTTCAAGGGCATCTTCCTACATCGAAAGCATGCATGAGAAACCCAGAAGATGGTACACCGTGTGATCCGGAAAGGTTTTGAAAACGCACCTCATTTCTCATCTCCTTGTGCTCGGGTTTGCCATTCCAGCCACTTTACTAGCAATCTCCCTCCTTGAGAATCAGCACCTTTAACCTCCTGTTCCGTACAGGTTGCAATTTGTCCTGAGGATGAACGGGAAGAGGGGGAACCAATGAGAGACTAGCTCTAGGTGTTGGGACAGGCACAGGTCACTCTATTTTCCCATCAGGAAGAAGAATTAACCACAGGCTCAGCCTGCCGCCCGGGACCAGAATAGGGCCTGAAGCAATCCTGCGCTTTTGCGGCCAGCTCCCAAGAAAGCGAGTTGAAAAATGGAGCTCAGGGGCACTGCAATTCACAAACCTGCAGACTTATAAATGATGACTCTCGTCCACAAATATATTGAGGGAAGGCAACGAAGAGGATTGGAAAGCAAGGCAGAATTGCAGGAAACAGATTTCAGGAGGGAGATTCGAATCGCCTTTAAAGCACAGGAAAAGCGGCAAAACCTCGACAATGATGCCCTTGGCCAAAAAGGGCGTATGCGTTTTTTCCTGAATATATTCAGGAAAAAACGCATACGCCCTTTTTGGCCAACCAAGCAACCTGGAAAGGCAAATCAGCGCTACAAAGAAGTCTCGCTTCCCATCGGTCAAAAGGGCCATGCTGAATAAAGTGTCAAAACCAGAAATGCAAAACAGGCCATGGAGAAACGGGAGCCTGGCTACGCTGATGGGCGGGATGTAAATTGCCAACAGCCACTCTGGAGAAGTGCACGGTGTGTCCTGAAACATCGAAAAAAATCAGCTTAGGGAGCATAGGGCACTTCCACTCATGGGCGTATAAATTGGGAAAACTAAAAATCAGCAAGACACAGGCACCCCAAAGTTTAGGGCTGCTCTGTTGACAAGAACCTCCACTTCGTTACACCTTAAATATCCCAGGAAAGAGAAAAATGGATAAAGAAGTTGTGGTCCTTATGTACAATGGAATATCACTCAGCCATGAAATCAACGTCATAAGGCTAGTAGCAGCAAGATGAGTGGATTTAGGTAGGACGATTCTAAGTGAAATAAGTCACACAGAAAAAGATACTTATCATAAGATATCACTTATAGAGGGAATATAAAAACCGCTACCCTTGAACTGAATTACAAATCAGAGCAGGGTAACACGTTTAGAAAACACACTATGGCTGCTTAACGGGAAAGGTGAGGTGGGGTGATGCATAAAACAAGGGTTTCAAATTAGCTCAGATACCGTTCCATAAACCCAATAGGTAATAGACAAGACCTACTCCTTGCTCAGTGAATTGGACTCAACACCCCCTATTCACCGCCCAAGAATATATCTGACTAGTAAGAATCTTAAAACCTATGCATTGATATCTCTCTGTAAGTGAGTCCAGTGGGTGTAAAGCGGCAAAAACACAGCAGTGAAAAGCAGGTAAACCCCATTATAAAAATCAATTACTTTTAAAAACCCGTGAAACAAAGACAGTGAAAGAGAGAGAAATTCTTACAAAATTCGTTCAGGGGCTGTGATGCCACCTGGATTGACCATATCTAGACCCACAGTTGATTGAGACATAAGGGTGGACACTCTTGGGGCTGAGAGGTTTGGTGAGGTTGGGTGAGCAAACGCAGACCCTTTAAAGTAATACTGCGTCGTACCCATCCCATGGGTCCCAAATCTCCAGGTTCAAGGGCATCTTCCTACATCGAAAGCATGCATGAGAAACCCAGAAGATGGTACACCGTGCGATCCGGAAAGGTTTTCAAAACGCACCTCATTTCTCATCTCCTTGTGCGCAGGTTTGCCATTCCAGCCGCTTTACTAGCAATCTCCCTCCTTGGAGAATCAGCACCTTTAACCTCCTGTTCCGTACAGGTTGCAATTTGTCCTGAGGATGAACGGGAAGAGGGGGAACCAATGAGAGACTAGCTCTAGGTGTTGGGACAGGCACAGGTCACTCTATTTTCCCATCAGGAAGAAGAATTAACCACAGGCTCAGCCTGCCGCCCGGGACCAGAATAGGGCCTGAAGCAATCCTGCGCTTTTGCGGCCAGCTCCCAAGAAAGCGAGTTGAAAAATGGAGCTCAGGGGCACTGCAATTCACAAACCTGCAGACTTATAAATGATGACTCTCGTCCACAAATATATTGAGGGAAGGCAACGAAGAGGATTGGAAAGCAAGGCAGAATTGCAGGAAACAGATTTCAGGAGGGAGATTCGAATCGCCTTTAAAGCACAGGAAAAGCGGCAAAACCTCGACAATGATGCCCTTGGCCAAAAAGGGCGTATGCGTTTTTTCCTGAATATATTCAGGAAAAAACGCATACGCCCTTTTTGGCCAACCAAGCAACCTGGAAAGGCAAATCAGCGCTACAAAGAAGTCTCGCTTCCCATCGGTCAAAAGGGCCATGCTGAATAAAGTGTCAAAACCAGAAATGCAAAACAGGCCATGGAGAAACGGGAGCCTGGCTACGCTGATGGGCGGGATGTAATTTGCCAACAGCCACTCTGGAGAAGTGCACGGTGTGTCCTGAAACATCGAAAAAAATCAGCTTAGGGAGCATAGGGCACTTCCACTCATGGGCGTATAAATTGGGAAAACTAAAAATCAGCAAGACACAGGCACCCCAAAGTTTAGGGCTGCTCTGTTGACAAGAACCTCCACTTCGTTACACCTTAAATATCCCAGGAAAGAGAAAAATGGATAAAGAAGTTGTGGTCCTTATGTACAATGGAATATCACTCAGCCATGAAATCAACGTCATAAGGCTAGTAGCAGCAAGATGAGTGGATTTAGGTAGGACGATTCTAAGTGAAATAAGTCACACAGAAAAAGATACTTATCATAAGATATCACTTATAGAGGGAATATAAAAACCGCTACCCTTGAACTGAATTACAAATCAGAGCAGGGTAACACGTTTAGAAAACACACTATGGCTGCTTAACGGGAAAGGTGAGGTGGGGTGATGCATAAAACAAGGGTTTCAAATTAGCTCAGATACCGTTCCATAAACCCAATTGGTAATAGACAAGACCTACTCCTTGCTCAGTGAATTGGACTCAACACCCCCTATTCACCGCCCAAGAATATATCTGACTAGTAAGAATCTTAAAACCTATGCATTGATATCTCTCTGTAAGTGAGTCCAGTGGGTGTAAAGCGGCAAAAACACAGCAGTGAAAAGCAGGTAAACCCCATTATAAAAATCAATTACTTTTAAAAACCCGTGAAACAAAGACAGTGAAAGAGAGAGAAATTCTTACAAAATTCGTTCAGGGGCTGTGATGCCACCTGGATTGACCATATCTAGACCCACAGTTGATTGAGACATAAGGGTGGACACTCTTGGGGCTGAGAGGTTTGGTGAGGTTGGGTGAGCAAACGCAGACCCTTTAAAGTAATACTGCGTCGTACCCATCCCATGGGTCCCAAATCTCCAGGTTCAAGGGCATCTTCCTACATCGAAAGCATGCATGAGAAACCCAGAAGATGGTACACCGTGCGATCCGGAAAGGTTTTCAAAACGCACCTCATTTCTCATCTCCTTGTGCTCGGGTTTGCCATTCCAGCCGCTTTACTAGCAATCTCCCTCCTTGGAGAATCAGCACCTTTAACCTCCTGTTCCGTACAGGTTGCAATTTGTCCTGAGGATGAACGGGAAGAGGGGGAACCAATGAGAGACTAGCTCTAGGTGTTGGGACAGGCACAGGTCACTCTATTTTCCCATCAGGAAGAAGAATTAACCACAGGCTCAGCCTGCCGCCCGGGACCAGAATAGGGACTGAAGCAATCCTGCGCTTTTGCGGCCAGCTCCCAAGAAAGCGAGTTGAAAAATGGATCTCAGGGGCACTGCAATTCACAAACCTGCAGACTTATAAATGATGACTCTCGTCCACAAATATATTGAGGGAAGGCAACGAAGAGGATTGGAAAGCAAGGCAGAATTGCAGGAAACAGATTTCAGGAGGGAGATTCGAATCGCCTTTAAAGCACAGGAAAAGCGGCAAAACCTCGACAATGATGCCCTTGGCCAAAAAGGGCGTACGCGTTTTTTCCTGAATATATTCAGGAAAAAACGCGTACGCCCTTTTTGGCCAACCAAGCAACCTGGAAAGGCAAATCAGCGCTACAAAGAAGTCTCGCTTCCCATCGGTCAAAAGGGCCATGCTGAAAAAGTGTCAAAACCAGAAATGCAAAACAGGCCATGGAGAAAAGGGAGCCTGGCTACGCTGATGGGCGGGATGTAAATTGCCAACAGCCACTCTGGAGAAGTGCACGGTGTGTCCTGAAACATCGAAAAAAATCAGCTTAGGGAGCATAGGGCACTTCCACTCATGGGCGTATAAATTGGGAAAACTAAAAATCAGCAAGACACAGGCACCCCAAAGTTTAGGGCTGCTCTGTTGACAAGAACCTCCACTTCGTTACACCTTAAATATCCCAGGAAAGAGAAAAATGGATAAAGAAGTTGTGGTCCTTATGTACAATGGAATATCACTCAGCCATGAAATCAACGTCATAAGGCTAGTAGCAGGAAGATGAGTGGATTTAGGTAGGACGATTCTAAGTGAAATAAGTCACACAGAAAAAGATACTTATCATAAGATATCACTTATAGAGGGAATATAAAAACCGCTACCCTTGAACTGAATTACAAATCAGAGCTGGGTAACACGTTTAGAAAACACACTATGGCTGCTTAACGGGAAAGGTGAGGTGGGGTGATGCATAAAACAAGGGTTTCAAATTAGCTCAGATACCGTTCCATAAACCCAATAGGTAATAGACAAGACCTACTCCTTGCTCAGTGAATTGGACTCAACACCCCCTATTCACCGCCCAAGAATATATCTGACTAGTAAGAATCTTAAAACCTATGCATTGATATCTCTCTGTAAGTGAGTCCAGTGGGTGTAAAGCGGCAAAAACACAGCAGTGAAAAGCAGGTAAACCCCATTATAAAAATCAATTACTTTTAAAAACCCGTGAAACAAAGACAGTGAAAGAGAGAGAAATTCTTACAAAATTCGTTCAGGGGCTGTGATGCCACCTGGATTGACCATATCTAGACCCACAGTTGATTGAGACATAAGGGTGGACACTCTTGGGGCTGAGAGGTTTGGTGAGGTTGGGTGAGCAAACGCAGACCCTTTAAAGTAATACTGCGTGGTACCCATCCCATGGGTCCCAAATCTCCCGGTTCAAGGGCATCTTCCTACATCGAAAGCATGCATGAGAAACCCAGAAGATGGTACACCGTGTGATCCGGAAAGGTTTTGAAAACGCACCTCATTTCTCATCTCCTTGTGCTCGGGTTTGCCATTCCAGCCACTTTACTAGCAATCTCCCTCCTTGAGAATCACCACCTTTAACCTCCTGTTCCGTACAGGTTGCAATTTGTCCTGAGGATGAACGGGAAGAGGGGGAACCAATGAGAGACTAGCTCTAGGTGTTGGGACAGGCACAGGTCACTCTATTTTCCCATCAGGAAGAAGAATTAACCACAGGCTCAGCCTGCCGCCCGGGACCAGAATAGGGCCTGAAGCAATCCTGCGCTTTTGCGGCCAGCTCCCAAGAAAGCGAGTTGAAAAATGGAGCTCAGGGGCACTGCAATTCACAAACCTGCAGACTTATAAATGATGACTCTCGTCCACAAATATATTGAGGGAAGGCAACGAAGAGGATTGGAAAGCAAGGCAGAATTGCAGGAAACAGATTTCAGGAGGGAGATTCGAATCGCCTTTAAAGCACAGGAAAAGCGGCAAAACCTCGACAATGATGCCCTTGGCCAAAAAGGGCGTACGCGTTTTTTCCTGAATATATTCAGGAAAAAACGCGTACGCCCTTTTTGGCCAACCAAGCAACCTGGAAAGGCAAATCAGCGCTACAAAGAAGTCTCGCTTCCCATCGGTCAAAAGGGCCATGCTGAAAAAGTGTAAAAACCAGAAATGCAAAACAGGCCATGGAGAAACGGGAGCCTGGCTACGCTGATGGGCGGGATGTAAATTGCCAACAGCCACTCTGGAGAAGTGCACGGTGTGTCCTGAAACATCGAAAAAAATCAGCTTAGGGAGCATAGGGCACTTCCACTCATGGGCGTATAAATTGGGAAAACTAAAAATCAGCAAGACACAGGCACCCCAAAGTTTAGGGCTGCTCTGTTGACAAGAACCTCCACTTCGTTACACCTTAAATATCCCAGGAAAGAGAAAAATGGATAAAGAAGTTGTGGTCCTTATGTACAATGGAATATCACTCAGCCATGAAATCAACGTCATAAGGCTAGTAGCAGCAAGATGAGTGGATTTAGGTAGGACGATTCTAAGTGAAATAAGTCACACAGAAAAAGATACTTATCATAAGATATCACTTATAGAGGGAATATAAAAACCGCTACCCTTGAACTGAATTACAAATCAGAGCTGGGTAACACGTTTAGAAAACACACTATGGCTGCTTAACGGGAAAGGTGAGGTGGGGTGATGCATAAAACAAGGGTTTCAAATTAGCTCAGATACCGTTCCATAAACCCAATAGGTAATAGACAAGACCTACTCCTTGCTCAGTGAATTGGACTCAACACCCCCTATTCACCGCCCAAGAATATATCTGACTAGTAAGAATCTTAAAACCTATGCATTGATATCTCTCTGTAAGTGAGTCCAGTGGGTGTAAAGCGGCAAAAACACAGCAGTGAAAAGCAGGTAAACCCCATTATAAAAATCAATTACTTTTAAAAACCCGTGAAACAAAGACAGTGAAAGAGAGAGAAATTCTTACAAAATTCGTTCAGGGGCTGTGATGCCACCTGGATTGACCATATCTAGACCCACAGTTGATTGAGACATAAGGGTGGACACTCTTGGGGCTGAGAGGTTTGGTGAGGTTGGGTGAGCAAACGCAGACCCTTTAAAGTAATACTGCGTGGTACCCATCCCATGGGTCCCAAATCTCCCGGTTCAAGGGCATCTTCCTACATCGAAAGCATGCATGAGAAACCCAGAAGATGGTACACCGTGTGATCCGGAAAGGTTTTGAAAACGCACCTCATTTCTCATCTCCTTGTGCTCGGGTTTGCCATTCCAGCCACTTTACTAGCAATCTCCCTCCTTGAGAATCACCACCTTTAACCTCCTGTTCCGTACAGGTTGCAATTTGTCCTGAGGATGAACGGGAAGAGGGGGAACCAATGAGAGACTAGCTCTAGGTGTTGGGACAGGCACAGGTCACTCTATTTTCCCATCAGGAAGAAGAATTAACCACAGGCTCAGCCTGCCGCCCGGGACCAGAATAGGGCCTGAAGCAATCCTGCGCTTTTGCGGCCAGCTCCCAAGAAAGCGAGTTGAAAAATGGAGCTCAGGGGCACTGCAATTCACAAACCTGCAGACTTATAAATGATGACTCTCGTCCACAAATATATTGAGGGAAGGCAACGAAGAGGATTGGAAAGCAAGGCAGAATTGCAGGAAACAGATTTCAGGAGGGAGATTCGAATCGCCTTTAAAGCACAGGAAAAGCGGCAAAACCTCGACAATGATGCCCTTGGCCAAAAAGGGCGTATGCGTTTTTTCCTGAATATATTCAGGAAAAAACGCATACGCCCTTTTTGGCCAACCAAGCAACCTGGAAAGGCAAATCAGCGCTACAAAGAAGTCTCGCTTCCCATCGGTCAAAAGGGCCATGCTGAATAAAGTGTCAAAACCAGAAATGCAAAACAGGCCATGGAGAAACGGGAGCCTGGCTACGATGATGGGCGGGATGTAAATTGCCAACAGCCACTCTGGAGAAGTGCACGGTGTGTCCTGAAACATCGAAAAAAATCAGCTTAGGGAGCATAGGGCACTTCCACTCATGGGCGTATAAGTTGGGAAAACTAAAAATCAGCAAGACACAGGCACCCAAAGTTTAGGGCTGCTCTGTTGACAAGACCCTCCACTTCGTTACACCTTAAATATCCCAGGAAAGGGAAAAATGGATAAAGAAGTTGTGGTCCTTATGTACAATGGAATATCACTCAGCCATGAAATCGACGTCGTAAGGCTAGTAGCAGCAAGATGAGTGGATTTAGGTAGGACGATTCTAAGTGAAATAAGTCACACAGAAAAAGATACTTATCATAAGATATCACTTATAGAGGGAATATAAAAACCGCTACCTTTGAACTGAATTACAAATCAGAGCTGGGTAACACGTTTAGAAAACACACTATGGCTGCTTAACGGGAAAGGTGAGGTGGGGTGATGCATAAAACAAGGGTTTCAAATTAGCTCAGATACCGTTCCATAAACCCAATAGGTAATAGACAAGACCTACTCCTTGCTCAGTGAATTGGACTCAACACCCCCTATTCACCGCCCAAGAATATATCTGACTAGTAAGAATCTTAAAACCTATGCATTGATATCTCTCTGTAAGTGAGTCCAGTGGGTGTAAAGCGGCAAAAACACAGCAGTGAAAAGCAGGTAAACCCCATTATAAAAATCAATTACTTTTAAAAACCCGTGAAACAAAGACAGTGAAAGAGAGAGAAATTCTTACAAAATTCGTTCAGGGGCTGTGATGCCACCTGGATTGACCATATCTAGAGCCACAGTTGATTGAGACATAAGGGTGGACACTCTTGGGGCTGAGAGGTTTGGTGAGGTTGGGTGAGCAAACGCAGACCCTTTAAAGTAATACTGCGTGGTACCCATCCCATGGGTCCCAAATCTCCCGGTTCAAGGGCATCTTCCTACATCGAAAGCATGCATGAGAAACCCAGAAGATGGTACACCGTGTGATCCGGAAAGGTTTTGAAAACGCACCTCATTTCTCATCTCCTTGTGCTCGGGTTTGCCATTCCAGCCACTTTACTAGCAATCTCCCTCCCTGGAGAATCAGCACCTTTAACCTCCTGTTCCGTACAGGTTGCAATTTGTCCTGAGGATGAACGGGAAGAGGGGGAACCAATGAGAGACTAGCTCTAGGTGTTGGGACAGGCACAGGTCACTCTATTTTCCCATCAGGAAGAAGAATTAACCACAGGCTCAGCCTGCCGCCCGGGACCAGAATAGGGCCTGAAGCAATCCTGCGCTTTTGCGGCCAGCTCCCAAGAAAGCGAGTTGAAAAATGGAGCTCAGGGGCACTGCAATTCACAAACCTGCAAACTTATAAATGATGACTCTCGTCCACAAATATATTGAGGGAAGGCAACGAAGAGGATTGGAAAGCAAGGCAGAATTGCAGGAAACAGATTTCAGGAGGGAGATTCGAATCGCCTTTAAAGCACAGGAAAAGCGGCAAAACCTCGACAATGATGCCCTTGGCCAAAAAGGGCGTACGCGTTTTTTCCTGAATATATTCAGGAAAAAACGCGTACGCCCTTTTTGGCCAACCAAGCAACCTGGAAAGGCAAATCAGCGCTACAAAGAAGTCTCGCTTCCCATCGGTCAAAAGGGCCATGCTGAAAAAGTGTCAAAACCAGAAATGCAAAACAGGCCATGGAGAAACGGGAGCCTGGCTACGCTGATGGGCGGGATGTAAATTGCCAACAGCCACTCTGGAGAAGTGCACGGTGTGTCCTGAAACATCGAAAAAAATCAGCTTAGGGAGCATAGGGCACTTCCACTCATGGGCGTATAAATTGGGAAAACTAAAAATCAGCAAGACACAGGCACCCCAAAGTTTAGGGCAGCTCTGTTGACAAGAACCTCCACTTCGTTACACCTTAAATATCCCAGGAAAGAGAAAAATGGATAAAGAAGTTGTGGTCCTTATGTACAATGGAATATCACTCAGCCATGAAATCAACGTCATAAGGCTAGTAGCAGCAAGATGAGTGGATTTAGGTAGGACGATTCTAAGTGAAATAAGTCACACAGAAAAAGATACTTATCATAAGATATCACTTATAGAGGGAATATAAAAACCGCTACCCTTGAACTGAATTACAAATCAGAGCTGGGTAACACGTTTAGAAAACACACTATGGCTGCTTAACGGGAAAGGTGAGGTGGGGTGATGCATAAAACAAGGGTTTCAAATTAGCTCAGATACCGTTCCATAAACCCAATAGGTAATAGACAAGACCTACTCCTTGCTCAGTGAATTGGACTCAACACCCCCTATTCACCGCCCAAGAATATATCTGACTAGTAAGAATCTTAAAACCTATGCATTGATATCTCTCTGTAAGTGAGTCCAGTGGGTGTAAAGCGGCAAAAACACAGCAGTGAAAAGCAGGTAAACCCCATTATAAAAATCAATTACTTTTAAAAACCCGTGAAACAAAGACAGTGAAAGAGAGAGAAATTCTTACAAAATTCGTTCAGGGGCTGTGATGCCACCTGGATTGACCATATCTAGACCCACAGTTGATTGAGACATAAGGGTGGACACTCTTGGGGCTGAGAGGTTTGGTGAGGTTGGGTGAGCAAACGCAGACCCTTTAAAGTAATACTGCGTGGTACCCATCCCATGGGTCCCAAATCTCCCGGTTCAAGGGCATCTTCCTACATCGAAAGCATGCATGAGAAACCCAGAAGATGGTACACCGTGTGATCCGGAAAGGTTTTGAAAACGCACCTCATTTCTCATCTCCTTGTGCTCGGGTTTGCCATTCCAGCCACTTTACTAGCAATCTCCCTCCTTGAGAATCACCACCTTTAACCTCCTGTTCCGTACAGGTTGCAATTTGTCCTGAGGATGAACGGGAAGAGGGGGAACCAATGAGAGACTAGCTCTAGGTGTTGGGACAGGCACAGGTCACTCTATTTTCCCATCAGGAAGAAGAATTAACCACAGGCTCAGCCTGCCGCCCGGGACCAGAATAGGGCCTGAAGCAATCCTGCGCTTTTGCGGCCAGCTCCCAAGAAAGCGAGTTGAAAAATGGAGCTCAGGGGCACTGCAATTCACAAACCTGCAGACTTATAAATGATGACTCTCGTCCACAAATATATTGAGGGAAGGCAACGAAGAGGATTGGAAAGCAAGGCAGAATTGCAGGAAACAGATTTCAGGAGGGAGATTCGAATCGCCTTTAAAGCACAGGAAAAGCGGCAAAACCTCGACAATGATGCCCTTGGCCAAAAAGGGCGTATGCGTTTTTTCCTGAATATATTCAGGAAAAAACGCATACGCCCTTTTTGGCCAACCAAGCAACCTGGAAAGGCAAATCAGCGCTACAAAGAAGTCTCGCTTCCCATCGGTCAAAAGGGCCATGCTGAATAAAGTGTCAAAACCAGAAATGCAAAACAGGCCATGGAGAAACGGGAGCCTGGCTACGCTGATGGGCGGGATGTAAATTGCCAACAGCCACTCTGGAGAAGTGCACGGTGTGTCCTGAAACATCGAAAAAAATCAGCTTAGGGAGCATAGGGCACTTCCACTCATGGGCGTATAAATTGGGAAAACTAAAAATCAGCAAGACACAGGCACCCCAAAATTTAGGGCTGCTCTGTTGACAAGAACCTCCACTTCGTTACACCTTAAATATCCCAGGAAAGAGAAAAATGGATAAAGAAGTTGTGGTCCTTATGTACAATGGAATATCACTCAGCCATGAAATCAACGTCATAAGGCTAGTAGCAGCAAGATGAGTGGATTTAGGTAGGACGATTCTAAGTGAAATAAGTCACACAGAAAAAGATACTTATCATAAGATATCACTTATAGAGGGAATATAAAAACCGCTACCCTTGAACTGAATTACAAATCAGAGCTGGGTAACACGTTTAGAAAACACACTATGGCTGCTTAACGGGAAAGGTGAGGTGGGGTGATGCATAAAACAAGGGTTTCAAATTAGCTCAGATACCGTTCCATAAACCCAATAGGTAATAGACAAGACCTACTCCTTGCTCAGTGAATTGGACTCAACACCCCCTATTCACCGCCCAAGAATATATCTGACTAGTAAGAATCTTAAAACCTATGCATTGATATCTCTCTGTAAGTGAGTCCAGTGGGTGTAAAGCGGCAAAAACACAGCAGTGAAAAGCAGGTAAACCCCATTATAAAAATCAATTACTTTTAAAAACCCGTGAAACAAAGACAGTGAAAGAGAGAGAAATTCTTACAAAATTCGTTCAGGGGCTGTGATGCCACCTGGATTGACCATATCTAGACCCACAGTTGATTGAGACATAAGGGTGGACACTCTTGGGGCTGAGAGGTTTGGTGAGGTTGGGTGAGGAAACGCAGACCCTTTAAAGTAATACTGCGTGGTACCCATCCCATGGGTCCCAAATCTCCCGGTTCAAGGGCATCTTCCTACATCGAAAGCATGCATGAGAAACCCAGAAGATGGTACACCGTGTGATCCGGAAAGGTTTTGAAAACGCACCTCATTTCTCATCTCCTTGTGCTCGGGTTTGCCATTCCAGCCACTTTACTAGCAATCTCCCTCCTTGAGAATCACCACCTTTAACCTCCTGTTCCGTACAGGTTGCAATTTGTCCTGAGGATGAACGGGAAGAGGGGGAACCAATGAGAGACTAGCTCTAGGTGTTGGGACAGGCACAGGTCACTCTATTTTCCCATCAGGAAGAAGAATTAACCACAGGCTCAGCCTGCCGCCCGGGACCAGAATAGGGCCTGAAGCAATCCTGCGCTTTTGCGGCCAGCTCCCAAGAAAGCGAGTTGAAAAATGGAGCTCAGGGGCACTGCAATTCACAAACCTGCAGACTTATAAATGATGACTCTCGTCCACAAATATATTGAGGGAAGGCAACGAAGAGGATTGGAAAGCAAGGCAGAATTGCAGGAAACAGATTTCAGGAGGGAGATTCGAATCGCCTTTAAAGCACAGGAAAAGCGGCAAAACCTCGACAATGATGCCCTTGGCCAAAAAGGGCGTATGCGTTTTTTCCTGAATATATTCAGGAAAAAACGCATACGCCCTTTTTGGCCAACCAAGCAACCTGGAAAGGCAAATCAGCGCTACAAAGAAGTCTCGCTTCCCATCGGTCAAAAGGGCCATGCTGAATAAAGTGTCAAAACCAGAAATGCAAAACAGGCCATGGAGAAACGGGAGCCTGGCTACGATGATGGGCGGGATGTAAATTGCCAACAGCCACTCTGGAGAAGTGCACGGTGTGTCCTGAAACATCGAAAAAAATCAGCTTAGGGAGCATAGGGCACTTCCACTCATGGGCGTATAAGTTGGGAAAACTAAAAATCAGCAAGACACAGGCACCCAAAGTTTAGGGCTGCTCTGTTGACAAGACCCTCCACTTCGTTACACCTTAAATATCCCAGGAAAGGGAAAAATGGATAAAGAAGTTGTGGTCCTTATGTACAATGGAATATCACTCAGCCATGAAATCAACGTCGTAAGGCTAGTAGCAGCAAGATGAGTGGATTTAGGTAGGACGATTCTAAGTGAAATAAGTCACACAGAAAAAGATACTTATCATAAGATATCACTTATAGAGGGAATATAAAAACCGCTACCCTTGAACTGAATTACAAATCAGAGCTGGGTAACACGTTTAGAAAACACACTATGGCTGCTTAACGGGAAAGGTGAGGTGGGGTGATGCATAAAACAAGGGTTTCAAATTAGCTCAGATACCGTTCCATAAACCCAATAGGTAATAGACAAGACCTACTCCTTGCTCAGTGAATTGGACTCAACACCCCCTATTCACCGCCCAAGAATATATCTGACTAGTAAGAATCTTAAAACCTATGCATTGATATCTCTCTGTAAGTGAGTCCAGTGGGTGTAAAGCGGCAAAAACACAGCAGTGAAAAGCAGGTAAACCCCATTATAAAAATCAATTACTTTTAAAAACCCGTGAAACAAAGACAGTGAAAGAGAGAGAAATTCTTACAAAATTCGTTCAGGGGCTGTGATGCCACCTGGATTGACCATATCTAGACCCACAGTTGATTGAGACATAAGGGTGGACACTCTTGGGGCTGAGAGGTTTGGTGAGGTTGGGTGAGCAAACGCAGACCCTTTAAAGTAATACTGCGTGGTACCCATCCCATGGGTCCCAAATCTCCCGGTTCAAGGGCATCTTCCTACATCGAAAGCATGCATGAGAAACCCAGAAGATGGTACACCGTGTGATCCGGAAAGGTTTTGAAAACGCACCTCATTTCTCATCTCCTTGTGCTCGGGTTTGCCATTCCAGCCACTTTACTAGCAATCTCCCTCCTTGAGAATCAGCACCTTTAACCTCCTGTTCCGTACAGGTTGCAATTTGTCCTGAGGATGAACGGGAAGAGGGGGAACCAATGAGAGACTAGCTCTAGGTGTTGGGACAGGCACAGGTCACTCTATTTTCCCATCAGGAAGAAGAATTAACCACAGGCTCAGCCTGCCGCCCGGGACCAGAATAGGGCCTGAAGCAATCCTGCGCTTTTGCGGCCAGCTCCCAAGAAAGCGAGTTGAAAAATGGAGCTCAGGGGCACTGCAATTCACAAACCTGCAGACTTATAAATGATGACTCTCGTCCACAAATATATTGAGGGAAGGCAACGAAGAGGATTGGAAAGCAAGGCAGAATTGCAGGAAACAGATTTCAGGAGGGAGATTCGAATCGCCTTTAAAGCACAGGAAAAGCGGCAAAACCTCGACAATGATGCCCTTGGCCAAAAAGGGCGTACGCGTTTTTTCCTGAATATATTCAGGAAAAAACGCATACGCCCTTTTTGGCCAACCAAGCAACCTGGAAAGGCAAATCAGCGCTACAAAGAAGTCTCGCTTCCCATCGGTCAAAAGGGCCATGCTGAATAAAGTGTCAAAACCAGAAATGCAAAACAGGCCATGGAGAAACGGGAGCCTGGCTACGCTGATGGGCGGGATGTAAATTGCCAACAGCCACTCTGGAGAAGTGCACGGTGTGTCCTGAAACATCGAAAAAAATCAGCTTAGGGAGCATAGGGCACTTCCACTCATGGGCGTATAAATTGGGAAAACTAAAAATCAGCAAGACACAGGCACCCCAAAGTTTAGGGCTGCTCTGTTGACAAGAACCTCCACTTCGTTACACCTTAAATATCCCAGGAAAGAGAAAAATGGATAAAGAAGTTGTGGTCCTTATGTACAATGGAATATCACTCAGCCATGAAATCAACGTCATAAGGCTAGTAGCAGCAAGATGAGTGGATTTAGGTAGGACGATTCTAAGTGAAATAAGTCACACAGAAAAAGATACTTATCATAAGATATCACTTATAGAGGGAATATAAAAACCGCTACCCTTGAACTGAATTACAAATCAGAGCAGGGTAACACGTTTAGAAAACACACTATGGCTGCTTAACGGGAAAGGTGAGGTGGGGTGATGCATAAAACAAGGGTTTCAAATTAGCTCAGATACCGTTCCATAAACCCAATAGGTAATAGACAAGACCTACTCCTTGCTCAGTGAATTGGACTCAACACCCCCTATTCACCGCCCAAGAATATATCTGACTAGTAAGAATCTTAAAACCTATGCATTGATATCTCTCTGTAAGTGAGTCCAGTGGGTGTAAAGCGGCAAAAACACAGCAGTGAAAAGCAGGTAAACCCCATTATAAAAATCAATTACTTTTAAAAACCCGTGAAACAAAGACAGTGAAAGAGAGAGAAATTCTTACAAAATTCGTTCAGGGGCTGTGATGCCACCTGGATTGACCATATCTAGAGCCACAGTTGATTGAGACATAAGGGTGGACACTCTTGGGGCTGAGAGGTTTGGTGAGGTTGGGTGAGCAAACGCAGACCCTTTAAAGTAATACTGCGTGGTACCCATCCCATGGGTCCCAAATCTCCAGGTTCAAGGGCATCTTCCTACATCGAAAGCATGCATGAGAAACCCAGAAGATGGTACACCGTGTGATCCGGAAAGGTTTTCAAAACGCACCTCATTTCTCATCTCCTTGTGCTCGGGTTTGCCATTCCAGCCGCTTTACTAGCAATCTCCCTCCTTGGAGAATCAGCACCTTTAACCTCCTGTTCCGTACAGGTTGCAATTTGTCCTGAGGATGAACGGGAAGAGGGGGAACCAATGAGAGACTAGCTCTAGGTGTTGGGACAGGCACAGGTCACTCTATTTTCCCATCAGGAAGAAGAATTAACCACAGGCTCAGCCTGCCGCCCGGGACCAGAATAGGGCCTGAAGCAATCCTGCGCTTTTGCGGCCAGCTCCCAAGAAAGCGAGTTGAAAAATGGAGCTCAGGGGCACTGCAATTCACAAACCTGCAGACTTATAAATGATGACTCTCGTCCACAAATATATTGAGGGAAGGCAACGAAGAGGATTGGAAAGCAAGGCAGAATTGCAGGAAACAGATTTCAGGAGGGAGATTCGAATCGCCTTTAAAGCACAGGAAAAGCGGCAAAACCTCGACAATGATGCCCTTGGCCAAAAAGGGCGTATGCGTTTTTTCCTGAATATATTCAGGAAAAAACGCATACGCCCTTTTTGGCCAACCAAGCAACCTGGAAAGGCAAATCAGCGCTACAAAGAAGTCTCGCTTCCCATCGGTCAAAAGGGCCATGCTGAATAAAGTGTCAAAACCAGAAATGCAAAACAGGCCATGGAGAAACGGGAGCCTGGCTACGCTGATGGGCGGGATGTAAATTGCCAACAGCCACTCTGGAGAAGTGCACGGTGTGTCCTGAAACATCGAAAAAAATCAGCTTAGGGAGCATAGGGCACTTCCACTCATGGGCGTATAAATTGGGAAAACTAAAAATCAGCAAGACACAGGCACCCCAAAGTTTAGGGCTGCTCTGTTGACAAGAACCTCCACTTCGTTACACCTTAAATATCCCAGGAAAGAGAAAAATGGATAAAGAAGTTGTGGTCCTTATGTACAATGGAATATCACTCAGCCATGAAATCAACGTCATAAGGCTAGTAGCAGCAAGATGAGTGGATTTAGGTAGGACGATTCTAAGTGAAATAAGTCACACAGAAAAAGATACTTATCATAAGATATCACTTATAGAGGGAATATAAAAACCGCTACCCTTGAACTGAATTACAAATCAGAGCAGGGTAACACGTTTAGAAAACACACTATGGCTGCTTAACGGGAAAGGTGAGGTGGGGTGATGCATAAAACAAGGGTTTCAAATTAGCTCAGATACCGTTCCATAAACCCAATAGGTAATAGACAAGACCTACTCCTTGCTCAGTGAATTGGACTCAACACCCCCTATTCACCGCCCAAGAATATATCTGACTAGTAAGAATCTTAAAACCTATGCATTGATATCTCTCTGTAAGTGAGTCCAGTGGGTGTAAAGCGGCAAAAACACAGCAGTGAAAAGCAGGTAAACCCCATTATAAAAATCAATTACTTTTAAAAACCCGTGAAACAAAGACAGTGAAAGAGAGAGAAATTCTTACAAAATTCGTTCAGGGGCTGTGATGCCACCTGGATTGACCATATCTAGACCCACAGTTGATTGAGACATAAGGGTGGACACTCTTGGGGCTGAAAGGTTTGGTGAGGTTGGGTGAGCAAACGCAGACCCTTTAAAGTAATACTGCGTGGTACCCATCCCATGGGTCCCAAATCTCCAGGTTCAAGGGCATCTTCCTACATCGAAAGCATGCATGAGAAACCCAGAAGATGGTACACCGTGTGATCCGGAAAGGTTTTCAAAACGCACCTCATTTCTCATCTCCTTGTGCTCGGGTTTGCCATTCCAGCCGCTTTACTAGCAATCTCCCTCCTTGGAGAATCAGCACCTTTAACCTCCTGTTCCGTACAGGTTGCAATTTGTCCTGAGGATGAACGGGAAGAGGGGGAACCAATGAGAGACTAGCTCTAGGTGTTGGGACAGGCACAGGTCACTCTATTTTCCCATCAGGAAGAAGAATTAACCACAGGCTCAGCCTGCCGCCCGGGACCAGAATAGGGCCTGAAGCAATCCTGCGCTTTTGCGGCCAGCTCCCAAGAAAGCGAGTTGAAAAATGGAGCTCAGGGGCACTGCAATTCACAAACCTGCAGACTTATAAATGATGACTCTCGTCCACAAATATATTGAGGGAAGGCAACGAAGAGGATTGGAAAGCAAGGCAGAATTGCAGGAAACAGATTTCAGGAGGGAGATTCGAATCGCCTTTAAAGCACAGGAAAAGCGGCAAAACCTCGACAATGATGCCCTTGGCCAAAAAGGGCGTACGCGTTTTTTCCTGAATATATTCAGGAAAAAACGCGTACGCCCTTTTTGGCCAACCAAGCAACCTGGAAAGGCAAATCAGCGCTACAAAGAAGTCTCGCTTCCCATCGGTCAAAAGGGCCATGCTGAAAAAGTGTCAAAACCAGAAATGCAAAACAGGCCATGGAGAAACGGGAGCCTGGCTACGCTGATGGGCGGGATGTAAATTGCCAACAGCCACTCTGGAGAAGTGCACGGTGTGTCCTGAAACATCGAAAAAAATCAGCTTAGGGAGCATAGGGCACTTCCACTCATGGGCGTATAAATTGGGAAAACTAAAAATCAGCAAGACACAGGCACCCCAAAGTTTAGGGCTGCTCTGTTGACAAGAACCTCCACTTCGTTACACCTTAAATATCCCAGGAAAGAGAAAAATGGATAAAGAAGTTGTGGTCCTTATGTACAATGGAATATCACTCAGCCATGAAATCAACGTCATAAGGCTAGTAGCAGCAAGATGAGTGGATTAGGTAGGACGATTCTAAGTGAAATAAGTCACACAGAAAAAGATACTTATCATAAGATATCACTTATAGAGGGAATATAAAAACCGCTACCCTTGAACTGAATTACAAATCAGAGCAGGGTCACACGTTTAGAAAACACACTATGGCTGCTTAACGGGAAAGGTGAGGTGGGGTGATGCATAAAACAAGGGTTTCAAATTAGCTCAGATACCGTTCCATAAACCCAATAGGTAATAGACAAGACCTACTCCTTGCTCAGTGAATTGGACTCAACACCCCCTATTCACCGCCCAAGAATATATCTGACTAGTAAGAATCTTAAAACCTATGCATTGATATCTCTCTGTAAGTGAGTCAAGTGGGTGTAAAGCGGCAAAAACACAGCAGTGAAAAGCAGGTAAACCCCATTATAAAAATCAATTACTTTTAAAAACCCGTGAAACAAAGACAGTGAAAGAGAGAGAAATTCTTACAAAATTCGTTCAGGGGCTGTGATGCCACCTGGATTGACCATATCTAGACCCACAGTTGATTGAGACATAAGGGTGGACACTCTTGGGGCTGAGAGGTTTGGTGAGGTTGGGTGAGCAAACGCAGACCCTTTAAAGTAATACTGCGTGGTACCCATCCCATGGGTCCCAAATCTCCAGGTTCAAGGGCATCTTCCTACGTCGAAAGCATGCATGAGAAACCCAGAAGATGGTACACCGTGTGATCCGGAAAGGTTTTCAAAACGCACCTCATTTCTCATCTCCTTGTGCTCGGGTTTGCCATTCCAGCCGCTTTACTAGCAATCTCCCTCCTTGGAGAATCAGCACCTTTAACCTCCTGTTCCGTACAGGTTGCAATTTGTCCTGAGGATGAACGGGAAGAGGGGGAACCAATGAGAGACTAGCTCTAGGTGTTGGGACAGGCACAGGTCACACTATTTTCCCATCAGGAAGAAGAATTAACCACAGGCTCAGCCTGCCGCCCGGGGACCAGAATAGGGCCTGAAGCAATCCTGTGCTTTTGCGGCCAGCTCCCAAGAAAGCGAGTTGAAAAATGGAGCTCAGGGGCACTGCAATTCACAAACCTGCAGACTTATAAATGATGACTCTCGTCCACAAATATATTGAGGGAAGGCAACGAAGAGGATTGGAAAGCAAGGCAGAATTGCAGGAAACAGATTTCAGGAGGGAGATTCGAATCGCCTTTAAAGCACAGGAAAAGCGGCAAAACCTCGACAATGATGCCCTTGGCCAAAAAGGGCGTATGCGTTTTTTCCTGAATATATTCAGGAAAAAACGCATACGTCCTTTTTGGCCAACCAAGCAACCTGGAAAGGCAAATCAGCGCTACAAAGAAGTCTCGCTTCCCATCGGTCAAAAGGGCCATGCTGAATAAAGTGTCAAAACCAGAAATGCAAAACAGGCCATGGCGAAACGGGAGCCTGGCTACGCTGATGGGCGGGATGTAAATTGCCAACAGCCACTCTGGACAAGTGCACGGTGTGTCCTGAAACATCGAAAAAAATCAGCTTAGGGAGCATAGGGCACTTCCACTCATGGGCGTATAAATTGGGAAAACTAAAAATCAGCAAGACACAGGCACCCCAAAGTTTAGGGCTGCTCTGTTGACAAGAACCTCCACTTCGTTACACCTTAAATATCCCAGGAAAGAGAAAAATGGATAAAGAAGTTGTGGTCCTTATGTACAATGGAATATCACTCAGCCATGAAATCAACGTCATAAGGCTAGTAGCAGCAAGATGAGTGGATTTAGGTAGGACGATTCTAAGTGAAATAAGTCACACAGAAAAAGATACTTATCATAAGATATCACTTATAGAGGGAATATAAAAACCGCTACCCTTGAACTGAATTACAAATCAGAGCAGGGTCACACGTTTAGAAAACACACTATGGCTGCTTAACGGGAAAGGTGAGGTGGGGTGATGCATAAAACAAGGGTTTCAAATTAGCTCAGATACCGTTCCATAAACCCAATAGATAATAGACAAGACCTACTCCTTGCTCAGTGAATTGGACTCAACACCCCCTATTCACCGCCCAAGAATATATCTGACTAGTAAGAATCTTAAAACCTATGCATTGATATCTCTCTGTAAGTGAGTCCAGTGGGTGTAAAGCGGCAAAAACACAGCAGTGAAAAGCAGGTAAACCCCATTATAAAATTCAATTACTTTTAAAAACCCGTGAAACAAAGACAGTGAAAGAGAGAGAAATTCTTACAAAATTCGTTCAGGGGCTGTGATGCCACCTGGATTGACCATATCTAGAGCCACAGTTGATTGAGACATAAGGGTGGACACTCTTGGGGCTGAGAGGTTTGGTGAGGTTGGGTGAGCAAACGCAGACCCTTTAAAGTAATACTGCGTGGTACCCATCCCATGGGTCCCAAATCTCCCGGTTCAAGGGCATCTTCCTACATCGAAAGCATGCATGAGAAACCCAGAAGATGGTACACCGTGTGATCCGGAAAGGTTTTGAAAACGCACCTCATTTCTCATCTCCTTGTGCTCGGGTTTGCCATTCCAGCCGCTTTACTAGCAATCTCCCTCCTTGGAGAATCAGCACCTTTAACCTCCTGTTCCGTACAGGTTGCAATTTGTCCTGAGGATGAACGGGAAGAGGGGGAACCAATGAGAGACTAGCTCTAGGTGTTGGGACAGGCACAGGTCACTCTATTTTCCCATCAGGAAGAAGAATTAACCACAGGCTCAGCCTGCCGCCCGGGACCAGAATAGGGCCTGAAGCAATCCTGCGCTTTTGCGGCCAGCTCCCAAGAAAGCGAGTTGAAAAATGGAGCTCAGGGGCACTGCAATTCACAAACCTGCAGACTTATAAATGATGACTCTCGTCCACAAATATATTGAGGGAAGGCAACGAAGAGGATTGGAAAGCAAGGCAGTATTGCAGGAAACAGATTTCAGGAGGGAGATTCGAATCGCCTTTAAAGCACAGGAAAAGCGGCAAAACCTCGACAATGATGCCCTTGGCCAAAAAGGGCGTATGCGTTTTTCCTGAATATATTCAGGAAAAACGCATACGCCCTTTTTGGCCAACCAAGCAACCTGGAAAGGCAAATCAGCGCTACAAAGAAGTCTCGCTTCCCATCGGTCAAAAGGGCCATGCTGAATAAAGTGTCAAAACCAGAAATGCAAAACAGGCCATGGAGAAACGGGAGCCTGGCTACGCTGATGGGCGGGATGTAAATTGCCAACAGCC
>NW_028124456.1:0-61000 GCF_965194825.1 Balaenoptera physalus
GTGTTAGGGAGTATTCTAATTTCATTCTTTTACATGTAGCTGTCCAGTTTTCCCAGCACCACTTATTGAAGAGACTGTCTTTTCTCCATTGTATATCTTTGCCTCCTTTGTCATAGATTAGTTGACCATAGGTGCGTGGGTTAATCTCTGGGCTTTCTATCTTGTTCCATTGATCTATGTTTCTGTTTTTGTGCCAGTACCATATTGTCTTGATTACTGTAGCTTTGTAGTATAGTCTGAAGTCAGGGAGTCTGATTCCTCCAGCTCCATTTTTGTGCCTCAAGACTGCTTTGGCTATTCGGGGTCTTTTGTGTCTCCATACAAATTTTAAGATGATTTGTTCTAGCTCCGTAAAAAATGCCATTGGTAATTTGATAGGGATTGCATTGAATCTGTAGATTGCTTTGGGTAGTATACTCATTTTCACAATGTTGATTCTTCCAATCCAAGAACATGGTATATCTCTCCATCTGTTGGTATCATCTTTAATTTCTTTCATCAGTGTCTTATAGTTTTCTGCATACAGGTCTTTTGTCTCCCTAGGTAGGTTTATTCCTAGGTATTTTATTCTTTTTGTTGCAATGGTAAATGGGAGTGTTTCCATAATTTCTCTTTCAGATTTTTCATCATTAGTGTATAGGAATGCAAGAGATTTCTGTGCATTAATTTTGTATCCTGCAACTTTACCATATTCATTAATTAGCTCTAGCAGTTTTCTGGTGGCAGTTTTAGGATTCTCTATGTATAGTATCATGTCATCCGCAAACAGTGACAGTTTTACTTCCTCTTTTCCAATTTGTATTCCTTTTATTTCTTTTTCTTCTCTGATTGCCGTGGCTAGGACTTCCAGAACTATGTTGAATAATAGTGGTGAGAGTGGACATCCTTGTCTCGTTCCTGATCTTAGAGGAAATGCTTTCAGTTTTTCACCATTGAGAATGATGTTTGCTGTGGGTTTGTCATATATGGCCTTTATTATGTTGAGGTAGGTTCCCTCTATGCCCACTTTCTGGAGAGTTTTTATCATAAATGGGTGTTGAATTTTGTCAAAAGCTTTTTCTGCATCTATTGAGATGATCATATGGTTTTTATTCTTCAGTTTGTTAATATGGTGTATCACATTGATTGATTTGCGTATATTGAAGAATCCTTGCATCCCTGGGATAAATCCCACTTGGTCGTGGTGTATGATCCTTTTAATGTGTTGTTGGATTCTGTTTGCTAGTATTTTGTTGAGGATTTTTGCATCTATATTCATCAGTGATATTGGTCTGTAATTTTCTTTTTTTGTAGTGTCTTTGTCTGGTTTTGGTATCAGGGTGATGGTGGCCTCATAGAATGAGTTTGGGAGTGTTCCTTCCTCTGCAATTTTTTGGAAGAGTTTGAGAAGGATGGGTGTTAGCTCTTCTCTAAATGTTTGATAGAATTCACCTGTGAAGCCATCTGGTCCTGGACTTTTGTTTGTTGGAAGATTTTTAATCACAGTTTCAATTTCATTACTTGTGATTGGTCTGTTCATATTTTCTGTTTCTTCCTGATTCAGTCTTGGAAGGTTATACCTTTCTAAGAATTTGTCCATTTCTTCCAGGTTGTCCATTTTATTGGCATAAAGTTGCTTATAGTAGTCTCTTAGGATGTTTTGTATTTCTGCGGTGTCTGTTGTAACTTCTCCTTTTTCATTTCTGATTTTATTGATTTGAGTCCTCTCCCTCTTTTTCTTGATGAGTCTGGCTAATGGCTTATCAATTTTGTTTATCTTCTCAAAGAACCAACTTTTAGTTTTATTGATCTTTGCTATTGTTTTCTTTGTTTCTATCTCATTTATTTCTGCTCTGATCTTTATGATTTCTTTCCTTCTGCTAACTTTGGGTTTTGTTTGTTCTTCTTTCTCTAGTTTCTTTAGGTGTAAGGTTAGATTGTTTACTTGAGATTTTTCTTGTTTCTTTAGGTAGGCTTGTATAGCTATAAACTTCCCTCTTAGAACCGCTTTTGCTGCATCCCATAGGTTTTGGGTCGTCGTGTTTTCATTGTCATTTGTCTCTAGGTATTTTTTTATTTCCTCTTTGATTTCTTCAGTGATCTTTTGGTTATTTAGTAACGTATTGTTTAGCCTCCATGTGTTTGTCTTTTTTACGTTTTTTTCCCTGTAATTCATTTCTAATCTCATAGCGTTGTGGTCAGAAAAGATGCTTGGTATGATTTCAATTTTCTTAAATTTACTGAGGCTTGATTTGTGACCCAAGATGTGATCTATCCTGGAGAATGTTCCGTGCGCACTTGAGAAGAATGTGTAATCTGCTGTTTTTGGATGGAATGTCCTATATATATCAATTAAATCTATCTGGTCTATTGTGTCATTTAAAGCTTCTGTTTCCTTATTTATTTTCATTTTGGATGATCTGTCCATTGGTGTAAGTGAAGTGTTAAAGTCCCCCACTATTATTGTGTTACTGTCGATTTCCTCTTTTATATCTGTTAGCAGTTGCCTTATGTATTGAGGTGCTCCTATGTTGGGTGCATATATATTTATAATTGTTATATCTTCTTCTTGGATTGATCCCTGGATCATTATGTAGTGTCCTTCCTTGTCTCTTGTAACATTCTTTATTTTAAAGTCTATTTTATCTGATATGAGTATAGCTACTCCAGCTTTCTTTTGATTTCCATTTGCATGGAATATCTTTTTCCATCCCCTAACTTTCAGTCTGTATGTGTCCCTAGGTCTAAAGTGGGTCTCTTGTAGACAGCATATATATGGGTCCTGTTTTTGTATCCATTCAGCCAGTCTATGTCTTTTGGTTGGGGCGTTTAATCCATTCACGTTTAAGGTAATTATCGATATGTATGTTCCTATGACCATTTTCTTAATTGTTTTGGGTTTGTTTTTGTAGGTCCTTTTCTTCTCTTGTGTTTCCCACTTAGAGAAGTTCCTTTAGCATTTCTTGTAGAGCTGGTTTGGTGGTGCTGAATTCTCTTAGCTTTTGCTTGTCTGTAAAGCTTTTGATTTCTCCATCAAATCTAAATGAGATCCTTGCCGGGTAGAGTAATCTTGGTTGTAGGTTCTTCCCTTTCATCACTTTAAGTATATCATGCCACTCCCTTCTGGCTTGCAGAGTTTCTGCAGAGAAATCAGCTGTTAACCTTATGGGAGTTCCCTTGTATGTTATTTGTCGTTTTTCCCTTGCTGCTTTCAATAATTTTTCTTTGTCTTTAATTTTTGCCACTTTGATTACTATGTGTCTCGGCGTGTTTCTCCTTGGGTTTATTCTGTATGGGACTCTCTGCGCTTCCTGAACTTGGGTGGCTATCTCCTTTCCCATGTTAGGGAAGTTTTCGACTATAATCTCTTCAAATATTTTCTCTGGTCCTTTCTCTCTCTCTTCTCCTTCTGGGACCCCTATAATGCGAATGTTGTTGCGTTTAATGTTGTCCCAGAGGTCTCTTAGGCTGTCTTCATTTCTTTTCATTCTTTTTTCTTTAGTCTGTTCCGCAGCAGTGAATTCCACCATTCTGTCTTCCAGGTCACTTATCCGTTCTTCTGCCTCAGTTATTCTGCTATTGATTCCTTCTAGTGTAGTTTTCATTTCAGTTATTGTATTGGTCATCTCTGTTTGTTTGTTCTTTAATTCTTCTAGGTCTTTGTTAATCATTTCTTGCATCTTCTCAATCTTTGCCTCCATTCTTATTCCGAGGTCCTGGATCATCTTCACTATCATTATTCTGAATTCTTTCTCTGGAAGGTTGCCTATCTCCACTTCATTTAGTTGTTTTTCTGGGGTTTTTTCTTGTTCCTTCATCTGGTATATAGCCCTCTGCCTTTTCATCTTCTCTATCTTTCTGTAACTGTGGTTTTTGGTCCGCAGGCTGCAGGATTGTAGTTTTTCTTGCTTCTGCTCTCTGCCCTCTGGTGGTTGAGGCTATCTAAGAGGCTTGATGGTAGGCTCTGGTGGTGGGTAGAGCTGACTGTTGCTGTGGCGGTCAGAGCTCAGTAAAACCTTAATCCACTTGACTGTTGATGGGTGGGGCTGGGTTCCCTCCCTGTTGCTGTGGCGGTCAGAGCTCAGTAAAACCTTAATCCACTTGACTGTTGACGGGTGGGGCTGGGTTCCCTCCCTGTTGGTTGTTTTGCCTGAGGCAACCCAACACTGGAGCCTACCCGTGCTCTTTGGTGGGGTTAATGGCAGACTCTGGGAGGGCTCACGGCAAGGAGAACTTCCCAGAACCTCGGCTGCCAGTGTCCTTATCCCCCCGGTGAAACAGAGCCACCACTCGCCTCTGCAGGAGACCCCCCAACACCAGCAGGTAGGTCTGGTTCAGTCTCCCCCAGGGTCACTGCTCCTTCCCCTGGGTCCCGATGCACACATTACTTTGTGTGTGCCCTCCAAGAGTGGGGTCTCTGTTTCCCCCAGTCCTGTCAAAGTCCTGCAATCAATTCCCACTAGGCTTCAAAGTCTGATTCTCTAGGAATTCCTTCTCCCGTAGCCGGACACCCAAGTTGGGAAGCCTGACGTGGGGCTCAGAACCTTCACTCCAGTGGGTGGACTTCTGTGGTATAAATGTTCGCCAGTCTGTGAGTCACCCACCCAGCAGTTATGGGATTTGATTTTACTCTGATTGCGCCCCTCCTACCGTCTCACTGTGGCTTCTCCTCTGTCCTTGGATGTGGGGTATCCTCCTTGGTGAAGTCCAGGTTCTTCCTGTCAATGATTGTCCAGCAGCCAGTTTTGATTCTGGTGCTCTCGCAAGAGGGAGTGAGAGCACGTCCTTCTACTCCGCCATCTTGGTTAATCTCTCTAGGATTTTTTATAGTTTGGTAATTTAAATTCGTCTATGGGCAATTTTGAGTGAATTTTGGTTTAAGTTGTAAAGTTTGTGTCTACATTCATTTCATTACATATGGTTTGTAATTAATTGCTCCTTAACCATCTTTTGAGAAGATACAGTGAGATACTTGGCTCCATTTCAGTTTGGATTTCCAAACTTAGTATATACAGCAGAACTGCCTTCCGGATGAGGCCTCTGGGTTTGTGAGTGCGGCGCTCCCGGCTCTTCTCTGACGTCCCACAGGGGGCACTGAACCCACCTGTCTGACCCTGGGGGCACAGGTGCACCCTGCCCACAGACTTTGCTCTGTGACAAGCAGACAGGAGCTTTGTCTCCTGTCAGGGCTTAGGCTTCTGGACCATGAGGCATTGTCCACACTGACAGCAGCTGGGTTTTCTCAGGAACCACTGGTGAGGAGACTCCACAAGAGGAAAAAACGAGCAAGTGTGGAGAATCTTCCTGTGCAGCTGACTGCTGGGTGGGTGGGGTGCTTCTTCAGGGGACTCAGGAGAGAAAGGGTTTAATGTGGAATACTGTGCACTTTTAGTTAGTTTTATGTGCAGTGTAGATGGTGACCAGTGTCGTTCTTTGGGGTCTGGTATCTAGTTTTCCTGGCACTGTTTGTTGATGGCTTTGGATAGAATAAACATTTTAATAATTGTAATTTTTCTGATGCATGAGCATGGAATATTGTTTTCTATTGTGTCTTCAATTTCTTTATCAGTGCTTTATAGTTTTCTGAGTATAGGTCTTTCATCCCCTTGGCTAAATTTATTCCTAAATAGTCTGTTCTTTTTGATGGAATTGAAAATGGGATTGTTTTCTTAATTTTTCTTGTTGGTGTTCATTATTAGTGTATAGAAACAAAACTGATTTGTGTATATTGATTCCATATTTTGCAACTTTACTGAATTTATTTTTTAACATATTTTTTGAAGTAATGTGAAAAATTGCAATACTAAAATCTCACAGTTTCTACTGCACCCCAGGTAATCCACAGGACCCAAGACATGGTAGCTACTAATATACTCTTCCCACGGTGCCTCTTAATACCATGTGGACTCCTACAAGGGAAATAAGTATCACGACTTTGGTTGAACTTGGTCTGGGTAAGTCTTGGCCTCTATAACAGAATTTGATGTCTGTCTTGTCTGATTTTCTGGCATGATACTGACACGGTTGTCTAGAAAAGTAATTTACTTACCAGTAATTTAAAATGTACAGAAAAGTTTCAGTAATGGCCAAAAGTACTCACATTTGCCACCTCACACAAAATGCTCAGTGTGTTTTGCCCAAGGAACCAGCACATAACCCCTAAATGAGGAAATCCTGATGTCTACATTATAATTTAATACTCAGCCCCACTTCAACTTTCACCTGCTGTCCCAACTGTATGAAAATGTCTTTTTCCATCCTGATCCAGTTTTCTTTTTCTGGAACCATTACTGAGTTTCCCCCTCATTTGGACAGCCTTGATGGATTTGAAGCAGACAAGATGAGCATGGGATCTAGGTTGCCTTTTCTGTATGGCTTTTTTTCACTAAGAATGTTTTTAATGTTCATTTTTGTAACAAATATCAGCACTACACTTTTTTTCATTGTCATTAAAAATACAAAACATGACTTTAACATTTAATTCTTTTTATGTATACAGTTTTGTGGTATTAACTACCTTCATATAGGTGCACAAACAAGTTAACTAACATGTGTACCTCCTGTGTGCATGGGAGATACCCAGGAAATTGAGTAACATCCTGGAACAGCCCAAGATATCACCTTAAATACCGTCTTCATCTAAAAGGAAAAAAAAGAAGGCTATAGTTGTTTCTGTCTACATTCATTTGATTGTATATGGTTTCCAATTGATGTTGTATAACTAGTTGTGGAGAAGTCATGGGATAGTTGGCTTCATTGCAGTTTGAATTTCCAAATTTAGTGCATTCTGCAGGTTTGATACAAGGTTTACAAACTTCATATTGGATCAGGACATCCCATGGTGTAACTGGTATTAATGGTTTGTTCAACAATTAAAGTTCTGTGTGATATGAATTCATCCTGGAGTAATCCAGGTTAGTTTCTGTTATACATTTGTCCCAGGATGAAAGGACAAGAGAAATAAGGCCTAATTTATAAAAGTGCCTTCAAACTAATTGATACTGAAGTATAGTTGACTTACAATGTTGTGTTAATTTCTGCTGTACAGCAAAGTGATTCATATATATATATATATATACATACATATATACATATTTTTCATATTTTTTTCATTATGGTTTATTACAGTGTATTGAATATAGTTCCCTATGCTGTACAGTAAGACCTTGTTTATCCATCCTATATATAATAGTTTGCATCTACTAATCCTAAACACCCAATCCATCCCTCTCCCCTGTCTTCCCCTTGACAACCACAAGTCTGTTTTCTATATTTGTGAGTCGGTTTTTGTTCTGTAGATAGGTTCATTTGGGTCTCATTTTATAATCCACATATAAGTGATATCATATGGTATTTGTCGTTCTCTGTCTGCCTTACTTCACTTTGTATGATAATCTCTAGGCCCTTCCATGTAGCTGCAGATGGCGTTATTTCATTCTGTTTTATGGCTAAGTAATATTCCATTGTATATATGTATCACATCTTCTATATCCATTCATCTGTTGAGGGACATTCAGGTTGCTTCCATGTCTTGGCTATTGTGAATAGTGCTGCTGTGAATACTGGGGTGCATGTATCTTTTCGAATTATGGTTTTGTCTGGATATGTGTCCAGGAGTGGGATTGCTGGTTCATATGGTAATTCTATTTTTAGTTTTTGAGGAACCTCCATACTGTTTTCCATAGTGGCTGCATCAATTTACATTCCCACCAGTAGTGTAGGAGGGTTCCCTTTTCTCCACACCCCCTCCAGCATTTATTTATAGACATTTTAATGATGGCCATTCTGACCACTATGAGGTGATAACTCACTGTAGTTTTGATTTGCATTCTCTAATAACTAGCGATGTGGAACATCTTCTCATGTGCCTATTGGCCAACTGTATGTCTTTGGAGAAATGTCTATTTAGACCTTCTGCTTATTTTTTGATTTTTTTTTCTTTTTTGAGTTGTATGAGCTGTTTGTATATTTTAGAATTAGGCCCTTGTTGGTCGCATCATTTGCATGTATTTTCTCCCAAACAGTTAGCACAGGTTCTGGAACGACTGGATACCCACATGCAGAAGAATAAACTTGGATCCTTACCTCCCCTCACCCCGTATACAAAAATCAATGCAAAATGGACCAAAGGCCTAGATGCAAGAACCAAAATTATAAAACTCGTAGAAGAAAACATGAGAGTAAATCTTCATGACCTTGGATTTAGTCATGATTTCTTAGATCTACCAAAAGCACAAACAACAAAAGACAAAATAGATGAATTGGACTTCCTCAAAATGAAAAACAGTTGTGTATAAAAGGAGCAAGGAATAAGATAATCCACCATGCAAAATGGCACAAGATGTTTGTAAACCATGTATCTGATAAAGGACTGTAGCCCACCAGCCAAGCCCCCGGTGGTCCAGTGGAGTGTCTGTGCGGCCCCACCCGTCCTCGGTGATCAGGGGATCTCAGGCCCCACAGCACCCGAGGGGTGGACACTGGTCATCCTCTGCACCCTCAAGGAGTGAGCGCTGGATGGTCTTGAGCCCAGATGCACTCCCATTACTGCCCTCAAAGGCTGAAGCCTTCAGCATGCCTCTAGAAGGACACAGAGTATTTGCAAGTCTTTGAGAACCAAGAGAACCATCTTCACTTTTCTGAAAAGGGCATCTTATTATTTCACAGCATGACCATTTTCAGTCTGGCTCTCGGGGTGCCCTCCCACCTTCTTTATTTCTTTGAAAGTGGCCATGGTTGTTTGGCTGTCCCCAATCCCCATACCAGGTGACAAGGCCAGTGGGGCCAGATCCTGGTGGTCCTTAGCTTCGTTGGAGACTAACCCAGACTCTCAGCCTGAGATTGAACGTGGATGCCCCTGCTTCTCCCCACCACCGATCCTCATCTCCTCCCCTCTCTCTTTTCCTCTTGCTTTTCAGTCTCAGATTTACCTGATGGTCACCACTCACAGTTCCCGCAGAGCCCAGAGATTTCTCCTTGAAGGAAAGGTTCTGGAAAACCAGAGGGATAAATAAAGAATGCAGCTGATTCCCGCCTTGTGCTGACACCCAAGAAGATGAGGAGAGTGAGTGTTTTCTCATTAGAATTTTAAATCCTCCAAGTAATAGATCATTGGGGGGGCATCCTGTGTCTTCCTGCTCATTCTAATAATGTCATTCCTGAATTTTAATGTGGTAAATAATTTAAATCATAAATATGCTGAGGGGGAGATCCATTTAAAAAATGTTAGAGGTAACTCCAAGGGATTTACAGCAAACAAGGACACAGAACCCTGTGTCCAGACGCTGGCTGAGAGATTCCTACCCTGAGCCGCAGTCCCCTGGAGGGCGGAGTGGCCATGACTCTCCTCCCACAGGTGAGCCTACACAGGCACATCCCACGTGGGACCACTGCATCGCAGAACCTTAGAGTGGCCAATGGCAGGCAGCTGGCTAGAGATGCAGACAAGAGAAAACTGCCCAGCAGCCTGGGACAACCCCGGGGTGAGGCCTTAGTAAGGGCCAGTGTCAGAGCCTCAGAGATAACTTGAAGAGACAGTTCAGGCTGTTAGGGACATCATCAGAGATGTACTTAGGGACATACTCAGGGCCTTAGTTATGGACAGGATTGGGGCATTATTTAATGACAGCTTAGACTATAAGGGACAGCGTCAGGGCCTAAGTTAGAGATAACGTGAGAGCCTTAGTTAGACACAATTCAGGCTGTTACTTAGGGATATCTTCAGGGCCTTAGAGCCAGCATCATGGCCATAATTAGAACAAGTGTCAGGGTGTTAGGGCCAAATCTAGGGTGTTAGTTAGGGAAAGAGTCCGGTCATTAGTTACAGACAGTGTCAGGGTTTTAGGTAGGGACAGTGGCAAGTCCTTAGTTAAGAAGAATGTCAGGGCCTCACTTAGGGGCAGCGTCAGGATGTTAGTTAGGGAGAGTCAGGACATTAGAATGTCAGGTTCTGAGGTAGAGACAGCATCAGGGCCTTAGTTAGGGACGGCGTCAGAGACTTACCTAGGGACATATTCAGGGCCTTAGTTATGGACAGGATCAGGGTGATACTGAGGAACACCTAAAGGTACTAGGGACATCTTCAGGGCCTCAATTAGGGATAGCATCAGGGTGTTAGTTAGGGAAAGAGTCAGGTCATTAGTCACAGACAGTTTTAGCGCCTCAGGTAGAATCGGCATCAAGGCCTTAGTTAGGAAGAGCATCAGGGCCTCAGTTAGGTTCAGCATCAGGACGTTAGTTAGGGCCAGCAACAGGGCCTTAGTTAGGGACAGTGTTGTCAGGCCCTCAGAGATAACTTGAGGGCCTTAGTAAGAGACAGGTTAGGCCGTTAGTTAGGGACACTTCAGAGACATTCGTAGGGATATATTCAGGGCCTTAGTAATAGAATCAGGGTGTTATTTTGTCACCGCTTAGGCACTAAGGGGCAGCATCAAAGCCTAAGTTAGGGAGGGTGTCAGCGTCTTGGGGATAGTGTTAGGGACTTTGTAAGTTATAACTTAGGCCATTAGCTAGGGACAGTGTCAGGGACTTATTAAGGGCAGTGTCAGAGACTTAATGAGGGACATCTTCAGGGGCTTAGTTATGGACAGGATCAGGTCCATACTTGGGACCAGTGTCAGGCCGTTATTTAGGGGCAGTGTCAGGGCCTTGTGTAGAGACAGCGTCAAGGCCCTTAGTTAGGAAGAGGGTCAGGGCCTTAGGACACGGTCAGAGACGTACTTAGGCACATATTCAGGACCTTAGTAATGGACAGGATCAGGACCACAGTGAGGGACATCTAAGTCTATTAGGGACATCATCAGGGCCTTAGATAGGGTCAGCATCAGGGCCGTAGTTAGGACCAGTGTCAGGGTGTTATTTAGGGACAAAATTAGGATGTTAGTTATGGAAAAAGTCAGGAAATTAGTTACAGACAGTGTCAGCTTCTCAGGTAGAGACTTCGGGGTCTTAGTGAGAGCATCAGCATCTCAGGTAGGAACTGCATCAGGCCATTACTTAAAGACAGTGTCAAGGCCTTAATTAGGGAGAGTGTCAGGGCCTCAGAGAAAACTTGAGGACCTTAGTAAGAGACACTTCAGGCTGTTCGTTAGGGACATCATCAGGGCATAAGTTATGGACAGGGTCAGGGTATTAGTGAAAGAGAGCTCAGGCAATTAGGCCTACTGTCAGGGCCTTAGTTAGGGGCAGCGTCAGGGAGTAGTTGGGGAAAGAGTGAGGCCATTAGGTAAAGACAGACTCAGGGCCTTAGTTAGAGACAGTGTCAAGTTCTTTGTTAGGAACACTGTCATGGCCTCAGTTAAAGATAACTTGAGGGTCTTAGAGATAGTGTCAGGGACTTAGTTATGGACATCTTTAGGGCTTCAGTTAGAGGTAACTTGAGGGCCTTAGTAAGAGACATTTTAGGTCATTAGTGACATCATCAGGACCTTAGTGCCATCTTCGGTACATCATTTATGGGCCTCATCAGGGCACTAATGAGGGACAGCTCATGTTATTAGGGACCGTGTCAGGGCTTTAGTTAGGGACTGTGTCAGGGCCTTTGTTAGGGAAAGAGTGAGGCCATTAATTAAAGACAGAATCAGGGACTTAGTTAGAGACAGCCTCAGTCCTTAGTTAGGGAGAGTGTCAGGGCCTCAGTTAAAGATAAGCTGAGGGCCTTTGCTAAGGACATCCTCAGGGCCTCAGGAACAGCATAAGGACCTTAATTAAGGTCAGTGTCAAGGCTTTAGTTAGAGACAGTTCAGGCCAATAGTTAGGGACATAATCAGGGCCTTTGTTAGGGACAGCCTCAGTCCTTAGAGACAGCATCAGGACCTTAGTTAGGGGGAGAGAGAAATTCATATTTAGGGAAAGCTCATGCCATTCTAGACAGCTCAGGGCCATAGTTAGTGTCAGGGTCAGGGCCTCGTAGTGAAATCGAGCAGGGCCCTGTGGGGCTCCTGGGCATGAAAGCCTTTCCTGTGTCTCCTGTTTCCTGTTTGTTGGGAATAGACTCCAGGTTCCATAACCTTCCCTGAGTTCCAAAGGGCAGATTCGAACAGTTGCTAATCAGGGAAGGGAGGGGATGCAGATACAAGGGAGGAACCATCAAGAAACAGTAGTGCAGCCTTGGGGCAGGATCCTGGTTCTGCCTCAAGGGATGTACGTAAGAGTATCTTTGGGCTCTTTACCAAACTACAACCCCCACAAAATAGAAGATTTTAGTGTTCTTCATTCCAGAGAAGCTCATCAAGAGACCATCTGAGGCCAGATTAAAGGGAGTTAAGGCCCTGTACACACACTAATCCTTAGGAGAAACTGTGTCCTTAAACCATTGCTGTAAAACTCCTCACCAGATCCTCGTGCATTGGGACGCATGGTTTTTGAGGGCACGAGTTTTCTGTGTCCCCCTTTGGCTGCCAAAGCAGTAAAGCTATTCTTTTCTACTTCCTCCAATCCTCTCTCTCTGAGATTCGATTCGGCACTGGTGCACAGAGGTCGAGTTTTCGACATCAAATTTAGTACCCAGTGTGGGGCTGACTTGGGGATGGCCCCTGTGGGTCCCCTGACTTGATTGGACACTGAGATTTTCTCCATGCCAGCCTCTTTCGAGAGAGTGTAGGGTTGGAGAATTCTTTTAGAGGCCAGACCACGTGGGACCCTTGCCTGGAAAGGCCGAGCCCCAGTCATCCCAGCAGTTGGAACTCTGGGGCAGGAGTAGATGGTGGAAGAGGGACCACCCTAGCAGCTGCTGAGGCCATCCTTGCCTTGAGGACATTCCTCTCTTCCTCCATCCTGGACTGCCCCGAATGTCCTACTCCAAGAGATTATTTTGGGGAACCAGAAAAATAGCATTTGGGATGTTGCCACACCTCAGTCAGCGTGTGGTAACTCCCCTGGTATGCACTCTGAGGTCCTTTTAGCCCTGTACATTTCGGGGAACCTTGGTTCCCATTTAGGTGACTTTTCATTCCAGAAAATCTCATTTGGAAGGTGCATCACTTGAACAGAGGTCACAAGCTAAGTTGAGACTTGGAAGCTGATTTGAGTCTTGTGCTGTTTGGTTTTTGGTTTCTGTTTAGTTTTTGGTTCCTTTGGTTTGAGGCTTCCATTGGTGGTGTGGATTTTGTTTTATTCTTAGTCTGTGTGTGAGTGTTCTATGGTTCAAACATAAGAAGTGCTGCTTCTTCAGTTCCATCTGATAGCCAGTGGGCAAAATCCTGGCAGACTGGTCAACCTATAGTTGTAAACCTAAGACTAAGAAAAGAATGAAACTCTATTGTAATTTTGTCTGGCCAATGTATGGATACATTCTTGAAAAATGAGGAAAGGTGGTCTTTGAAAGGTAGCCTAAATGACTATACTATCCTTCAGCTAGAGTTATTTTGTCACAGGAAGAGAAAGACAAAAGAAGTTCCATATGTTCAAGCATTTTTGAAGCTACATAATAAACAAAGTGAGCAGCTAGGTAACAGGCTGATGGTACAAAGAGAAAAGAAAGTCACTTTGTACTAGACCTGGCTGTGTCTGAATGCGGAAAAAAATAAGGGGCAAAGTAAGATGGGTACAGAAGGTGATGAACATTTGTGAAAAGAGAACACTGAGGAAAGAGTTGTGCATGACCAGGATTTTCTAAGCTGGATTTTGTTGGAAGTGGGTTAGGGCAAGCCTGGATTTGGTTTCTCCCTCCAAAGTTTTCTTGAAATGCTGCTTTTGATTGTGGACAGCTTGTGAGTTCCTTTGCTTGTGTCTGTGATCTGTATTTTTGTTTGAAATCTCTTTACTTTGGTTCAGTGAGTAAGTGTTGTTTGGCCAATTTTAACAGTACTTTTGATCTCCAGCTAACTTTGAGATGCTTTAGAAGGCCCTTGAGCCATCTCAGAGAGAACTGTTTGATTAGTATGTTAAATTACATGGAATTCCTAAAAATCTAGTATGTCCTGGTAAAATGTTATCAGTCATAATTCTAGTTATTTTTAAATGTTGCATGTAAGAGCAATAATTGTTTCTTTTGTCATTTACATTGTGATCAAATGTTTAACAGTGACCTTTTAAGTCTTTATGTGATTTATAGTTATTGTTGTGCTCTAACACATTGCAAAAGTGCTCCATCTTCAAGAAGATCTATGTGAAGGACATTTTGGCAAACACAGGTCTCTGATAAATTTCATATCATAATGCCAAACTGGGTAAGAAATGAAATATCTTTTTTTTTTTTTTAAGATTTTTAGAAATTTCATGTAATGTCTGAAACATTTATATTAACATATTTCCATACATATTTCCATACAAATACAAATATAAGATTTTTAGAAATTTCATATAATGTCTGAAACATTTATATTAACATATTTCCATACAAATACAAATATAAGATTTTTAGAAATTTCATGTAATGTCTGAAACATTTATATTAACATATTTCCATACAAATAACCCAATGAAAGTTTAGTATTAGTTGTTTTGTTTGTTTGTTTTTTTATACTGCAGGTTCTTATTAGGCATCAATTTGATACACATCAGTGTATACATGTCAATCCCAATCTCCCAATTCAGCACACCACCATCCCCACCCCACTGCAGTTTTCCCCCCTTGGTGTCCATATGTCCATTCTCTACATCTGTGTCTCAACTTCTGCCCTGCAAACCGGCTCATCTGTACCATTTTTCTAGGTTCCACATACATGCATTAATATACGATATTTGTTTTTCTCTTTCTGACTTACTTCACTCTGTATGACAGTCTCTAGATCCATCCACTTCTCCACAAATGACTCAATTTTGTTCCTTTTTATGGCTGAGTAATATTCCATTGTATATATGTACCACATCTTCTTTATGCATTCGTCTGTTGATGGGCATTTAGGTTGCTTCCATGACCTGGCTATTGTAAATACTGTTGCAATGAACATTCGGGTGAATGTGTCTTTTTGAATTACGGTTTTCTCTGGGTATACGCCCAGTAGTGGGATTGCTGGGTCATATGGTAATTCTATTTTTAGTTTTTTAAGGAACCTCCATATTGTTCTCCATAGTGGCTGTATCAATTTACATTCCCACCAACAGTGCAAGAGGGTTCCCTTTTCTCCACACCCTCTCCAGCATTTGTTGTTTGTAGATTTTCTGATGATGCCCATTCTAACAGGAGTGAGGTGATACCTCATTGTAGTTTTGATTTGCATTTCTCTAATAATTAGTGATGTTGAACATCTTTTCATGTGCTTCATGGCCGTCTGTATGTCTTCTTTGGAGAAATGTCTATTTATGTCTTCTGCCCATTTTTGGATTGGGGTGTTTGTTTCTTTAATATTGAGCTGAATGAGCTGTTTATATATTTTGGAGATTAATCCTTTGTCCGTTGATTCGTTTGCAAATATTTTCTCCCATTCTGAGGGTTGTCTTTTCGTCTTGTTTATGGTTTCCTTTGCTGTGCAAAAGCTTTTAAGTTTCATTAGGTCCCATTTGTTTATTTTTGTTTTTATTTCCATTACTCTAGGAGGTGGATCAAAAAAGATCTTGCTGTGATTTATGTCAAAGAGTGTTCTTCCTATGTTTTCCTCTAAGAGTTTTATAGTGTCCAGTCTTATATTTAGGTCTCTAATCCATTTTGAGTTTATTTTTGTGTATGGTGTTAGGGAGTATTCTAATTCCATTCTTTTACATGTAGCTGTCCAGTTTTCCCAGCACCACTTATTGAAGAGACTGTCTTTTCTCCATTGTATATCTTTGCCTCCTTTGTCATAGATTAGTTGACCATAGGTGCGTGGGTTAATCTCTGGGCTTTCTATCTTGTTCCATTGATCTATGTTTCTGTTTTAGTGCTAGTACCATATTGTCTTGATTACTGTAGCTTTGTAGTATAGTCTGAAGTCAGGGAGTCTGATTCCTCCAGCTCCATTTTTTTTGCCTCAAGACTGCTTTGGCTATTTGGGGTCTTTTGTGTCTCCATACAAATTTTAAGATGATTTGTTCTAGCTCCATAAAAAATGCCATTGGTAATTTGATAGGGATTGCATTGAATCTGTAGATTGCTTTGGGTAGTATATTCATTTTCACAATGTTGATTCTTCCAATCCAAGAACATGGTATATCTCTCCATCTGTTAGTATCATCTTTAATTTCTTTCATCAGTGTCTTATAGTTTTCTGCATACAGGTCTTCTGTCTCCCTAGGTAGGTTTATTCCTAGGTATTTTATTCTTTTTGTTGCAATGGTAAATGGGAGTGTTTCCATAATTTCTCTTTCAGATTTTTCATCATTAGTGTATAGGAATGCAAGAGATTTCTGTGCATTAATTTTGTATCCTGCAACTTTACCATATTCATTAATTAGCTCTAGCAGTTTTCTGGTGGCAGTTTTAGGATTCTCTATGTATAGTATCATGTCATCCACAAACACTGACAGTTTTACTTCTTCTTTTCCAATTTGTATTCCTTTTATTTATTTTTCTTCTCTGATTGCCGTGGCTAGGACTTCCAGAACTATGTTGAATAATAGTGGTGAGAGTGGACGTCCTTGTCTCGTTCCTGATCTTAGAGGAAATGCTTTCAGTTTTTCACCATTGAGAATGATGTTTGCTGTGGGTTTGTCATATATGGCCTTTATTATGTTGAGGTAGGTTCCCTCTACGCCCACTTTCTGGAGAGTTTTTATCATAAATGGGTGTTGAATTTTGTCAAAAGCTTTTTCTGCATCTATTGAGATGATCATATGGTTTTTATTCTTCAATTTGTTAATATGGTGTATCACATTGATTGATTTGCGTATATTGAAGAATCCTTGCATCCCTGGGATAAATCCCACTTGATCGTGGTGTATGATCCTTTTAATGTGTTGTTGGATTCTGTTTGCTAGAATTTTGTTGAGGATTTTTGCATCTATATTCATCAGTGATATTGGTCTGTAATTTTCTTTTTTTGTAGTGTCTTTGTCTGGTTTTGGTATCAGGGTGATGGTGGCCTCATAGAATGAGTTTGGGAGTGTTCCTTCCTCTGCAATTTTTTGGAAGAGTTTGAGAAGGATGGGTGTTAGCTCTTCTCTAAATGTTTGATAGAATTCACCTGTGAAGCCATCTGGTCCTGGACTTTTGTTTGTTGGAAGATTTTTAATCACAGTTTCAATTTCATTACTTGTGATTGGTCTGTTCATATTTTCTGTTTCTTCCTGGTTCAGTCTTGGAAGGTTATACCTTTCTAAAAATTTGTCCATTTCTTCCAGGTTGTCCATTTTATTGGCATAAAGTTGCTTGTAGTAGTCTCTTAGGATGCGTTGTATTTCTGCGGTGTCTTTTGTAACTTCTTTTTCATTTCTGAAATTATTGATTTGAGTCCTCTACCTCTTTTTCTTGATGAGTCTGGCTAATGGCTTATCAATTTTGTTTATCTTTTCAAAGAACCAACTTTTAGTTTTATTGATCTTTGCTATTGTTTTCTTTGTTTCTATTTCATTTATTTCTGCTCTGATCTTTATGATTCCTTTCCTTCTGCTAACTTTGGGTTTTGTTTGTTCTTCTTTCTCTAGTTTCTTTAGGTGTAAGGTTAGATTGTTTACTTGAGATTTTTCTTGTTTCTTTAGGTAGGCTTGTATAGCTATAAACTTCCCTCTTAGAACTGCTTTCGCTGCATCCCATAGGTTTTGGGTCGTCGTGTTTTCATTGTCATTTGTCTCTAGGTATTTTTTTATTTCCTCTTTGATTTCTTCAGTGATCTCTTGGTTATTTAGTAACGTATTGTTTAGCCTCCATGTGTTTGTCTTTTTTACGTTTTTTGCCCTGTAATTCATTTCTAATCTCATAGCGTTGTGGTAAGAAAAGATGCTTGATATGATTTCAATTTTCTTAAATTTACTGAGGCTTGATTTGTGACCCAAGATGTGATCTATCCTGGAGAATGTTCCATGCGCACTTGAGAAGAACGTGTAATCTGCTGTTTTGGGATGGAATGTCCTATATATATCAATTAAATCTATCTGGTCTATTGTGTCATTTAAAGCTTCTGTTTCCTTATTTATTTTCATTTTGGATGATCTGTCCATTGGTGTAAGTGAGGTGTTAAAGTCCCCCACTATGATTGTGTTACTGTCAATTTCCTCTTTTATAGCTGTTAGCAGTTGCCTTATGTATTGAGGTGCTCCTATGTTGGGTGCATATATATTTATAATTGTTATATCTTCTTCTTGGATTGATCCCTTGATCATTATGTAGTGTCCTTCCTTGTCTCTTGAAACATTCTTTATTTTAAAGTCTATTTTATGTGATATGAGTATAGCTACTCCAGCTTTCTTTTGATTTCCATTTGCATGGAATATCTTTTTCCATCCCCTCACTTTCAGTCTGTATGTGTCCCTAGGTCTAAAGTGGGTCTCTTGTAGACAGCATATATATGGGTCTTGTTTTTGTATCCATTCAGCCAGTCTATGTCTTTTGGTTGGGGCATTTAATCCATTCACGATTAAGGTAATTATCAATATGTATGTTCCTATGACCATTTTCTTAATTGTTTTGGGTTTGTTTTTGTAGGTCCTTTTCTTCTCTTGTGTTTCCCACTTAGAGAAGTTCCTTTAGCATTTGTTGTAGAGCTGGTTTGGTGGTGCTGAATTCTCTTAGCTTTTGCTTGTCTGTAAAGCTTTTGATTTCTCCATCAAATCTAAATGAGATCCTTGCCGGGTAGAGTAATCTTGGTTGTAGGTTCTTCCCTTTCATCACTTTAAGTATATCATGCCACTCCCTTCTGGCTTGCAGAGTTTCTGCTGAGAAATCAGCTGTTAACCTTATGGGAGTTCCCTTGTATGTTATTTGTCGTTTTTCCCTTGCTGCTTTCAATAATTTTTCTTTGTCTTTAATTTTTGCCACTTTGATTACTATGTGTCTCGGCATGTTTCTCCTTGGGTTTATCCTGTATGGGACTCTCTGCGCTTCCTGGACTTCGGTGGCTATTTCCTTTCCCATGTTAGGGAAGTTTTCAACTATAATCTCTTCAAATATTTTCTCTGGTCCTTTCTCTCTCTCTTCACCTTCTGGGACCCGTATAATGCGAATGTTGTTGCGTTTAATGTTGTCCCAGAGGTCTCTTAGGCTGTCTTCATTTCTTTTCATTCTTTTTTCTTTAGTCTGTTCCGCAGCAGTGAATTCCACCATTCTGCCTTCCAGGTCTCTTATCCGTTCTTCTGCCTCAGTTATTCTGCTATTGATTCCTTCTAGTGTAGTTTTCATTTCAGTTATTGTATTGGTCATCTCTGTTTGTTTGTTCTTTAATTCTTCTAGGTCTTTGTTAATCATTTCTTGCATCTTCTCAATCTTTGCCTCTATTCTTATTCCAAGGTCCTGAATCATCTTCACTATCATTATTCTGAATTCTCTTTCTGGAAGGTTCCCTATCTCCACTTCATTTAGTTGGTTTTCTGGGGTTTGTCCTTGTTCCTTCATCTGGTACATACCCCTCTGACTTTTCATCTTGTCTATCTTCCTGTAACTGTGGTTTTTGGTCCACAGGCTGCAGAATTGCAGTTTTTCTTGCTCCTGCTGTCGGCCCTATGGTGGTTGAGGCTATCTAAGAGGCTTGATGAAGCAGTCAAGGGTAGCTTAGGTTACGGATTCGGGTACGGGTTTGGGTACGGCGTAGGGTATGGGTTAGGGTTAGGGTTAGTGTTAGGGTTAGGGCTCGGTTTAGGGTACGGATAAGGATTAGGGTACGTGTTAGGGTTAGGGTAGGGGTTAGGGTTAGGGTATGCGTTAGGGTTAGGGTAGTTATTAAATCTATCCCACTCTCTAGATACCCCTTAGCACGTAAAGGAATATTATTTGGGGGTGCAGCCAAGGAGAAGAGTTTAGACACTAGGATAAGATAAGGAACACACCCATTATAAAGAAATCACATTAGGATTCTCTTTTTAACCTGTGCCTTAAAACACTAGTGCTTAGGAAATCTACTGGAGGCAGAAGAAGTCAAGGGAAGCTTAAGGTTAGGGTTAGGGTTAGGGTACAGCTTAGAGTACGGGTTCGGGTACGGCGTAGGGTTTGGTTAGGGTTAGGGTTAGGGTTAGTGTTAGGGTTAGGGCTCGGTTTAGGATACGGGTTACGATTAGGGTATGTGTTAGGATTAGGGCACGCGTTAGGGATAGGGTAGTCATTAAACCTATCCCAATCTCTAGATACCCCTTAGCATGTAAAGGAATATTATTTGGGGGTCAAGCCATGGAGAAGAGTTTAGACAATAGAATAAGATAAGGAACACACCCATTATAAAGAAATCACATTAGGATTCTCTTTTTAAAATGTTCCTTAAAACACTAGTGCTTAGGAAATCTATTGGAGGCAAAAGCAGTCAAGGGTAGCTTAGGGTTAGTGTTAGGGTGAGGGTTAGCGTTAGGGTATGGCTTAGGGTACGGGTTTGGGGAGTGGTTCGTGTACGGCGAAGGGTATGGGTTAGGGTTAGGGTTAGTGTTAGGTTAAGGGCTCGGTTTAGGGTACGGGTTAGGATTAGGGCTCGGTTTAGGGTACGGGTTAGGATTAAGGTACGTTTTAGGGTTAGGGTAGAGGATATGGATAGGGTACCCGTTAGGGTTAGGGTAGGTATTAAACCTATCCCACTCTCTAGATACCGCTTAGCACGTAAAGGAATATTATTTAGGGGTCCAGCCATGGAGAAGAGTTTAGACACTAGAATAAGATAAGGAACACACCCATTATAAAGAAATCACATTAGGATTCTCCTTTTAACATGTTTCTTAAAACACTAGTGCTTAGGAAATCTATTGGAGGCAGAAGCAGTCAAGGGTAGCTAGCGTTAGGGTTAGGGTTAGCGTTAGGGTTAGGGTACGGCATAGGGTACAGTTTCGGGGATGGTTTCGGGTACGGCGTAGGATATGGGTTAGGGTTATGGTTAATGTTAGGGTTAGGGCTAGGTTTAGGGTACCGGATAGGCTTAGAGTACGTGTTAGGGTTAGGTTAGCGGTTAGGGTTAGGGTTCGGGCTCGGTTTAGGGTACGGGTTAGGATTAGGGTGCGTGTTAGGGTTAGGGTAGGGGTTAGGGTTAGGGTACGCGTTAGGGTTAGGGTAGTTATTAAACCGATCCCACTCTCTAGATACAGCTTAACACGTAAAGGAATATTATTTTGGGGTCCAGCCATGGAGAAGAGTTTAGACACTAGGATAAGAAAAGGGACACACCCATTATAAAGAAAAAACAATAGGATTCTCTTTTTAAGCTGTTCCTTAAAACACTAGTGCTTAGGAAATCTATTGGAGGCAGAAGCCGTCAAGGGTAGCCTAGGGTTAGGGTTAGGATTAGGGTTAGGGTTAGCGTACGGCTTAGGTTATGGGTTCGAGGAGGGGTTCGGGTACGGCGTAGGGTATAGGTTAGTGTTAGGTTTAGGTTTAGTGTTAGTGTTAGGGCTCGGTTTAGGGTACGGGTTAGGATTAGGGTACGAGTTAGGGTTAGGGTATGGGTTAGGGTTAGGGTTAATGATAGGGTTAGGGCTCGGTTTAGGGTACCGGATAGGTTTAGGGTACGTGTAAGTGTTAGGGTAGGGGTTAGGGTTAGGTATAGGGCTCGGTTTCGGGTACGGGTTAGGAATTAGGGAACGTGTTAAGGTTAGGGTAGGGGTTAGGGTTAGGGTACGTGTTAGGGATACTGTAGTTATTAAACCTATCCCACTCTCTAGATACCCCTTAGCACGTAAAGGAATATTATTTGGGGTCCAGCCATGGAGAAAAGTTTAGACACTAGGATAAGATAAGGAACACACCCATTATAAAGAAATCACGTTACGATTCTCTTTTTAAGCTGTTCCTTAAAAAACTAGTGCTTTGGAAATCTATTGGAGGCAGAAGCAGTCAAGTGTAGCCTAGGGTTAAGGTTAGGCTTAGGGTTAGGGTTAGGGTACGGCTTAGGTTACAGGTTCAGGGAGGGGTTCAGGTACGGCGTAGGGTATGGGTTAGGGTTAGGGTTAGGGTTAGTGTTAGCATTAAGGCTCGGTTTAGGGTATGGGTTAGGATTAGGGTATGGGTTAGGATTAGGTTACGTGTTAGGGTTACGGTATGGGTTAGGGTTAGGGTTAATGTTAGGGTTAGGGCTCGATTTAGGGTACCGGATAGGTTTAGGGTACGTGTTAGGGTAAGGGTAGGGTATAGGGTTAGGGTTAGGGCTCGGTTTAATGTACGGGTTACGATTAGGGTACGTGTTAGGGTTAGCGTAGGGGTAAGGGTTAGGGTACATGTTAGGGATAGGGTAGTTATTAAACCTATCCCACTCTCTAGATACCCCTTAGCACGTAAAGGAATATTATTTGGGGGTCCAGCCATGGAGAAGAGTTTAGACACTAGGATAAGATAAGGGACACACCCATTATAAAGAAATCACATTAGGATTCTCTTTTTAAGCTGTTCCTTTAAACACTAGTGCTTAGGAAATCTATTGGAGGCAGAAGCAGTCAAGGGTAGCCTAGGGTTAGGGTTAGGCTTAGGGTTAGTGTTAGGGTACGGCTTAGGGTACGGATGCTGGGAGGGGTTCGGTATGGCGTAGGGTATGGGTTAGGGTTAGGGTTAGTATTAGGGTTAGGGCTCGGTTTAGGGTACAGTTTAGGATTAGGGTACGTGTTAGGGTTAGTGTAGGGGTTAGGGTTAGGGTACGCGTTAGGGTTAGGGTAGTTATTAAACCTATCACAATCGCTAGATACGCCTTAGCACGTAAAGGAATATTATTTGTGGTTCCAGCCATGGAGAAGAGTTTACACACTAGGATAAGATAAGGAACACACCCATTATAAAGAAATCACATTAGGATTCCCTTTTTAAGCTGTTCCTTAAAACACTAGTGCTTAGGAAATCTATTGGAGGCAGAAGCAGTCATGGGTAGCCTAGGGTAAATGTTAGGCTTAGGGTTAGGGTTAGGGTACGGCTTAGGGTACGTGTTCGGGTAGGGGATCGGGTACGGCGTAGGGTATGGATTAGGGTTAGGGTTAGGGTTAGTGTTAGGGTTAGGGCTCGGTTTAGGGTATGGGTAAGGAATAGTGTATGGGTTAGGATTAGAGTACGTGTTAGGGTTAGGGTATGGGTTAGGGTTAGGGTTAATGATATGGTTAGGGCTCGGTTTAGGGTACAGTTTAGGATTAGGGTACGTGTTAGGGTTAGGGTAGGGTTTAGGGTTAGGGTACGCGTTAGGGTTAGGGTAGTTATTAAACCTATCCCACTCTCTAGATACCCCTTAGCACGTAAAGGAATATTATTTGGGGGTCCAGCCATGGAGAAGAGTTTAGACACTAGGATAAGATTAGGAACACACCCATTATAAAGAAATCACATTAGGATTCTCTTTTTAAGCTGTTCCTTAAAACACTAGTGCTTAGGAAATCTATTGAAGGAAGAAGCAGTCAAGGGTAGCTAGCGTTAGGGTTAGGGTTAGCGTTAGGGTTAGGGTACTGCATAGGGTACAGTTTCGGGGATGGTTTCGGGTACGGCGTAGGATATCGGTTAGTGTTAGGGTTAATGTTAGGGTTAGGGCTAGGTTTAGGGTACCGGAGAGGTTTAGAGTACGTGTTAGGGTTAGGTTAGGGGTTAGGATTAGGGTTCGGGTTCGGTTTAGGGTACGGGTTAGGATTAGGGTACGTGTTAGGGTTAGGGTAGGGGTTATGGTTAGGGTACGCGATAGGGTTAGGGTAGTTATTAAACCGATCCCACTCTCTAGATACACCTTAGCACGTAAAGTAATATTATTTTGGGGTCCAGCCATGGAGAAGAGTTTAAACACTAAGATAAGAAAAGGGACACACCAATTATAAAGAAATCACATTAGGATTCTCTTTTTAAGCTGTTCCTTAAAACACTAGTGCTTAGGAAATCTATTGGAGGCAGAAGCCGTCAAGGGTAGCCTAGGGTTAGGGTTAGGATTAGGGTTAGGGTTAGCGTACGGCTTAGGTTATTGGTTCGAGGAGGGGTTCAGGTACGGCGTAGGGTATAGGTTAGTGTTAGGTTTAGGTTTAGTGTTAGTGTTAGGGCTCGGTTTAGGGTACGGGTTAGGATTAGGGTACGTGTTAGGGTTAGGGGAGGGGTTAGGGTTAGGGATAGGGCTCGGTTTCGGGTACGGGATAGGAATTAGGGAACGTGTTAGGGTTAGGGTAGTGGTTAGGGTTAGGGTACGCGTTAGGGTTAGGGTAGTTATTAAACCTATCCCACTCTCTAGATACCACTTAGCACATAAAGGAATATTATTTGGGGGTCCAGCCATGGAGAAGAGTTTAGACACTAGGATAAGATAAGGAACACACCCACTATAAATAAATCACATTAGGATTCTCTTTTTAAGCTGTTCCGTAAAACACTAGTGCTTAGGAAATCTATTGGAGGCAGAAGCAGTCAAGGGTAGCCTAGGGTTAGGGTTAGGCTTAGCGTTAGGGTTAGGGTACGGCTTAGTGTACGGGTTCGGGGAGGGGTTCTTGTACGGCGTAGGTTATGGGTTAGGGTTAGGGTTAGTGTTAGGGTTGGGGCTCGGTTTAGGGTACGGGTTAGGATTAGGGTACGTGTTATGGTCAGGGTAGGGGTAAGGGTTAGGGTACGCGTTAGTGTCAGGGTTAGGGTTAGGGTGAGGGATAGGGTTAGGGTACGGCTTAGGGTACGGGTTCGGGGAGGGGTTCGGGTACGGCATAGGGTATGGGTTAGTGTTAGGGTTAGGGTTAGTGTTAGGGTTAGGGCTCGGTTTAGGGTACGGGTTAGGATTCGGGTACGTGTTAGGGTTAGGTTAGGGGTTAGGGTTAGGGTACGCGTTAGGGTTAGGGTAGTTATTAAATCTATCCCACTCTCTAGATACCCCTTAGCACGTAAAGGAATATTATTTGTGGGTTCAGCCATGGAGAAGAGTTTAGACACTAGGATAAGATAAGGAACACACCCATTAAAAAAATCACATTACAATTCTCTTTTTAGGCTGTTCCTTAAAACACTAGTGCTTAGGAAATCCATTGGAAGCAGAAGTAGTCAAGGGTAGCCTAGGGTTAGTGTCTGGGTTAGGGTTAGGGTACGGCTTAGGGTATGGTTTCGGGGAGGGGTTTGTGTACGGCGTAGGGTATGGGTTAGGGTTAGGGTTAGGGTTAGGGTTAGGGTTAGGCCTCGGTTTAGGGTATGGGTTAGGATAAGGGTACATGTTAGGGTTAGGGTAGGGGTTAGGGTTAGGGTAGGGGTAGGATTAGGGTACGCGTTATGGTTAGGGTAATTATTAAACCGATCGCACTCTCTAGATACCCCTTAGCACGTAAAGGAATATTATTTGGGGGTCCAGCCATGGAGAAGAGTTTAGACATTAGGATAAGATAGGTAACACACCCATTATAAAGAAATCACATTAGGATTCTCTTTTTAAGCTCTTCCTTAAAACACTAGTGCTTAGGAAATCTATTGGAGGCAGAAGCAGTCAAGGGTAGCCTAGGGTTAGGTTTAGGCTTATGGTTAGGGTTAGGGTACGGCTTAGTGTACGGGTTCGGGGAGGGGTTCGGGTATGGCGTAGGGTATGGGTTAGGGTTAGGGTTAGGGTTAGTGTTAGGGTTAGGGCTCGGTTCAGGGTATGGGTTAGGATTAGGGTTCGTGTTAGGGTTAGGGTAGGGGTTAGTGTTAGGGTACGCGTTACGGTTAGGGTAGTTATTCAACCTATCCCACTCTCTAGATACCCCTTAGCACTTAAAGGAATATTATTTGGGGGTCCAGCCATGGAGAAGAGTTTAGACACTAGGATAAGATAAGGAACACACCCATTATAAAAAATCACATTACGATTCTCTTTTTAGGCTGTTCCTTAAAACACTAGTGCTTCGGAAATCCATTGGAGGCAGAAGCAGTCAAGGGTAGCTTAGGGTTAGGGTTAGGCTTAGGGTTAGGGTTAGGGTACGGCTTAGTGGACGGGTTCGGGGAGGGGTTCGTGTACGGCGTAGGGTATGGGTTAGGGTTAGTGTTAGGGTTAGGGCTCGGTTTAGGGTATGGGTTAGGATTAGGGTACGTGTTAGGGTTAGGGTAGGGGTTAGGGTTAGGGTACGCGTTAGGGTTAGGGTAGTTATTAAACCTATCCCACTCTGTAGATACCCCTTAGCACGTAAAGGAATATTATTTGGGGGTTCAGCCATGGAGAAGAGTTTAGACACTAGGATAAGATAAGGAACACACCCATTATAAAGAAATCACAGTAGGATTCTCTTTTTAAGCTGTTTCTTAAAACACTAGTGCTTAGGACATCTATTCGAGGCAGAAGCAGTCAAGGGTAGCTTAGGGTTAGGCCTAGGGTGAGGGTTAGGGTTAGGGTACGGCTTAGGGTACGAGTTCGTGCAGGGGTTCGTGTACGGCGTAGCGTATGTTAGGGTTAGGGTTAGGGTTAGTGTTAGCGTTAGGGCTCGGCTTAGGGTACGGGTAAGGATTAGGGTACGTGTTAGGTTTAGGGTTGGGGTTAGTGTTAGGGTACGCGTTAGGGTTAGCGTAGTTATTAAACCTACCCACTCTCTAGATACCCCTTAGCACGTAAAGGAATATTATTTGGGGGTCCAGCCATGGAGAAGAGTTTAGACACTAGGATAAGATAAGGAACACACCCATTATAAAAAATCACATTAAGATTCTCTTTTTAGGCTGTTCCTTAAAACACTAGTTCTTAGGAAATCCATTGGAGGCAGAAGTAGTCAAGGGTAGCCTAGGGTTAGGGTGAGGGTTAGGGTTAGGATACGGCTTAGGGTACGGGTTCGGGGAGGGGTTCGTGTACGGCCTAGGGTATGGGTTAGGGTTAGGGTTAGTGTTAGTGTTGGGGCTCGGTTTAGGGTACGGGTAAGGATTAGGGTACGTGTTAGGTTTAGGGTTGGGGTTAGTGTTAGGGTACGCGTTAGGGTTAGGGTAGTTATTAAACCTACCCACTCTCTAGATACCCCTTAGCACGTAAAGGAATATTATTTGGGGGTCCAGCCATGGAGAAGAGTTTAGACACTAGGATAAGTTTAGGAACACACCCATTATAAAGAAATCACATTAGGATTATCTTTTTAAGATGTTCCTTAAAACACTAGTGCTTAGGAAATCTATTGGAGGCAGAAGCAGCCAAGGGTAGCCTAGGGTTAGGGTGAGGGTTAGGGTTAGGGTACGGCTTAGGGTACGGGTTCGGGGAGGGGTTCGGGTATGGCGTAGGGTATGGGTTAGGTCTAGGGTTAGGGTTAGTGTTAGGGTTAGGTCTCGGTTTAGGGTATGGGTTAGGATTAGGGTACGTGTTAGGGTTAGGGTAGGGGTTAGGGTTAGGGTACGCGTTAGGGTTAGGGTAGTTACTAAACCTATCCCACTCTCTAGATACCCCTTAGCACGTAAAGGAATATTATTTGGGGGTCCAGCCATGGAGAAGAGTTTAGACACTAGGATAAGATAAGGAACACACCCATTATAAAGAAATCACATTAGGATTCTCTTTTTAAGCTCTTCCTTAAAACACTATAGCTTAGGACATTTTTCGAGGCAGAAGCAGTCAAGGGTAGCTTAGGGTTAGGGCTAGGGTGAGGGTTAGGTTTAGGGTACGGCTTAGGGTACGAGTTCGTGGAGGGGTTCGTGTACGGCGTAGGGTATGTTTAGGGTTAGGGTTAGGGTTAGTGTTAGGGTTAGGGCTCGGTTTATGGTATTGGTTAGGATTAGGGTAGTGTTAGGGTTAGGGTAGGGGTTAGTGTTAGGGTACGCGTTAGGGTTAGGGTAGTTATTAAACCTATCCCACTCTCTAGATACCACTTAGCACATAAAGGAATATTATTTGGGGGTCTAGCCATGGAGAAGAGTTTAGACACTAGGATAAGATAAGGAACACACCCACTATAAATAAATCACATTAGGATTCTATTTTTAAGCTGTTCCTTCAAACACTAGTGCTTAGGAAATCTATTGGAGGCAGAAGCAGTCAAGGGTAGCCTAGGGTTAGGGTTAGGGTGAGGGTTAGGGTTAGGGTACGGCTTAGAGTACGGGTTCGGGGAGGGATTCGGGTACGGCGTACTGTATGGGTTAGGGTTAGAGTTAGGGTTAGTGTTAGGTTTAGGGCTCAGTTTAGGGTACGGGTTAGGATTAGGATACGTGTTAGGGTTAGGGTAGGGTTTAGGGTTAGGGTACGCGTTAGGGTTAGGGTAGTTATTAAACCTACCCTCTCTGTAGATACCCCTTAGCACGTAAAGGAATATTATTTGGGGGTCCAGCCATGGAGAAGAGTTTAGACACTAGGATAAGATAAGGAACACAACCATTATAAAAAATCACTTTAAGATTCTCTTTTTAGGCTGTTCCTTAAAACACTAGTGCTTAGGAAATCCATTGGAGGCAGAAGTAGTCAAGGGTAGCCTAGGGTTAGGGTGAGGGTTAGGGTTAGGGTACGGCTTAGGGTACGGGTTCGGGGAGGGGTTCGTGTACGGCGTAGGGTATGGGTTAGGGTTAGGGTTAGTGTTAGGGTTGGGGCTCGATTTAGGGTACGGGTAAGGATTAGGGTACGTGTTACGTTTAGGGTTGGGGTTAGTGTTAGGGTACGCGTTAGGGTTAGGGTAGTTATTAAACTTACCCACTCTCTAGATACCCCTTAGCACGTAAAGGAATATTATTTGGGGGTCCAGCCAGGGAGAAGAGTTTAGACACTAGGATAAGATTAGGAACACACCCATTATAAAGAAATCACATTAGGGTTATCTTTTTATGCTGTTCCTTAAAACACTAGTGCTTAGGAAATCTATTGGAGGCAGAAGCAGTCAAGGGAAGCCTAGGGTTAGGGATAGGGTGAGGGTTAGGGTTAGGGTACGGGTTCGGGGAGGGGTTCGTGTACGGCGTACTGTATGGTTTAGGGTTAGAGTTAGGGTTAGTGTTAGGGTTAGGGCTCAGTTTAGGGTACGGGTTAGGATTAGGGTACGTGTTAGGGTTAGGGTAGGGGTTAGGGTTAGGGTACGCGTTAGGGTTAGGGTACGCGTTAGGGTTAGGGTTAGGGTGAGGGTTAGGGTTAAGGTACGGCTTAGGGTACGGGTTCGGGGAGGGGTTCGGGTACGGCGTAGCGTATGGGTTAGTGTTAGGGTTAGGGTTAGTGTTAGGGTTAGGGCTCGGTTTAGAGTACGGGTTAGGATTCGGGTACGTGTTAGTGTTAGGGTAGGGGTTAGGGTTAGGGTATGCGTTATGGTTAGGGTAGTTATTAAACCTATCCCACTCTCTAGATACCCCTTAGCACGTAAAGGAATATTATTTGGGGGTCCAGCCATGGAGAAGAGTTTAGACACCAGGATAAGATAGGTAACACACCCATTATAAAGAAATCACATTAGGATTCTCTTTTTAAGCTGTTCCTTAAAACACTAGTGCTTAGGAAATCTATTGGAGGCAGAAGCAGTCAAGGGTAGCCTAGGTTAGGGTTAGGCTTAGGGTTAGGGTTAGGGTACGGCTTAGTGTACGGGTTCGGGGAGGGGTTCGGGTACGGCGTAGGGTATGGGTTAGGGTTAGGGTTAGGGTTAGTGTTAGGGTTAGGGCTCGGTTTAGAGTACGGGTTAGGATTCGGGTACGTGTTAGGGTTAGGGTAGGGGTTAGGGTTAGGGTACGCGTTAGGGTTAGGGTAGTTATTCAACCTATCCCACTCTCTAGATACCCCTTAGCACTTAAAGGAATATTATTTGGGGGTCCAGCCATGGAGAAGAGTTTAGACACTAGGATAAGATAAGGAACACACCCATTGTAAAAAATCACATTACGATTCTCTTTTTAGGCTGTTCCTTAAAACACTAGTGCTTAGGAAATCCATTGGAGGCAGAAGCAGTCAAGGGTAGCTTAGGGTTAGAGTTAGGCTTAGGGTTAGGGTTAGGGTACGGCTTAGGGTACGGGTTCTGGGAGGGCTTCGGGTACGGCGTAGGGTATGGTTTAGGGTTAGGGTTAGGGTTAGTGTTAGGGTTAGGGCTCGGTTTAGGGTACGGGTTAGGATTAGGGTACGTGTTAGGGTTAGAGTAGGGGTTAGGGTTAGGGTACGCGTTAGGGTTAGGGTACTGATTAAACCTATCCCACTCTCTAGATACCCCTTATCACGTAAAGGAATATTATTTGGGGGTCCAGCCATGGAGAAGAGTTTAGACACTAGGATTAGATAAGGAACACACCCATTATAAAGAAATCACATTAGGATTCTCTTTTTAAGCTGTTCCTTAAAACACTAGTGCTTAGGAAATCTATTGGAGGCAGAAGCAGTCAAGGGTAGCCTAGGGTTAGGGTTAGGCTTAGGGTTAGGCTTAGGGTACGGCGTAGGGTATGGGTTAGGGTTAGGGTTAGTGTTAGGGTTAAGGCTCGGTTTAGGGTACGGGTTAGGATTAGGGTACGCGTTAGGGTTAGGGTAGGGGTTAGGGTTAGGGTACGCGTTAGGGTTAGGGTAGTTATTAAACCTATCCCACTCTCTAGATACCCCTTAGCACGTAAAGGAATATTATTTGGGGGTCCAGCCATGGAGAAGAGTTTAGACACTAGGATAAGATAAGGAACACACCCATTATAAAGAAATCACATTAGGATTCTCTTTTTAAGCTGTTCCTTAAAACACTAGTGCTTAGGAAATGTATTGGAGGCAGAAGCAGTCAAGGGTAGCCTAGGGTTAGGGTTAGGCTTAGGGTTAGGCTTAGGGTACGGCTTAGCTTACGGGTTTGGGGAGGGCTTCGGTTATGGCGTAGGGTATGTGTTAGGGTTAGGGTTAGGGGTAGTGTTATGGTTAGGGCTCGGTTTAGGATACGGGTTAAGATTAGGGTACGTGTTAGGGTTAGGGTAGGGGTTAGGGTTAGGGTACGCGTTAGGGTTAGGGTAGTTATTAAACCTATCCCACTCTCTAGATACCCCTTAGCACGTAAAGGAATATTATTTGGGGGTCCAGCCATGGAGAAGAGTTTAGACACTAAGATAATATAAGGAACACACACATTATAAAGAAATCACATTAGGATTCTCTTTTTAAGCTGTTCCTTAAAACACTAGTGCTTAGGAAATCTATTGGAGGCAGAAGCAGTCAAGGGTAGCCTAGGGTTTGGGTTAGGCTTAGGGTTAGGCTTAGGGTACGGCGTAGGTTATGGGTTAGGGTTAGGGTTAGGGTTAGTGTTAGGGTTAAGGCTCGGTGTAGGGTACGGGTTAGGATTAGGGTACGTGTTAGGGTTAGGGTAGGGGTTAGGGTTAGGGTACGCGTTAGGGTTAGGGTAGTTATTAAACCTATCCCACTCTGTAGATACCCCTTAGCACGTAAAGGAATATTATTTGGGGGTTCAGCCATGGAGAAGAGTTTAGACACTAGGATAAGATAAGGAACACACCCATTATAAAGAAATCACATTAGGATTCTCTTTTTAAGCTGTTTCTTAAAACACTAGTGCTTAGGACATCTATTCGAGGCAGAAGCAGTCAAGGGTAGCTTAGTGTTAGGCCTAGGGTGAGGGTTAGGGTTAGGGTACGGCTTAGGGTACGAGTTCGTGGAGGGGTTCGTGTACGGCGTAGGGTATGTTTAGGGTTAGGGTTAGGGTTAGTGTTAGGGTTAGGGCTCGGTTTATGGTATTGGTTAGGATTAGGGTAGTGTTAGGGTTAGGGTAGGGGTTAGTGTTAGGGTACGCGTTAGGGTTAGGGTAGTTATTAAACCTATCCCACTCTCTAGATACCACTTAGCACATAAAGGAATATTATTTGGGGGTCTAGCCATGGAGAAGAGTTTAGACACTAGGATAAGATAAGGAACACACCCACTATAAATAAATCACATTAGGATTCTCTTTTTAAGCTGTTCCTTCAAACACTAGTGCTTAGGAAATCTATTGGAGGCAGAAGCAGTCAAGGGTAGCCTAGGGTTAGGGTTAGGGTGAGGGTTAGGGTTAGGGTACGGCTTAGAGTACGGGTTCGGGGAGGGATTCGGGTACGGCGTACTGTATGGGTTAGGGTTAGAGTTAGGGTTAGTGTTAGGTTTAGGGCTCAGTTTAGGGTACGGGTTAGGATTAGGATACGTGTTAGGGTTAGGGTAGGGTTTAGGGTTAGGGTACGCGTTAGGGTTAGGGTAGTTATTAAACCTACCCTCTCTGTAGATACCCCTTAGCACGTAAAGGAATATTATTTGGGGGTCCAGCCATGGAGAAGAGTTTAGACACTAGGATAAGATAAGGAACACAACCATTATAAAAAATCACATTAAGATTCTCTTTTTAGGCTGTTCCTTAAAACACTAGTGCTTAGGAAATCCATTGGAGGCAGAAGTAGTCAAGGGTAGCCTAGGATTAGGGTGAGGGTTAGGGTTAGGGTACGGCTTAGGGTACGGGTTCGGGGAGGGGTTCGTGTACGGCGTAGGGTATGGGTTAGGGTTAGGGTTAGTGTTAGGGTTGGGGCTCGATTTAGGGTACGGGTAAGGATTAGGGTACGTGTTACGTTTAGGTTTGGAGTTAGTGTTAGGGTACGCGTTAGGGTTAGGGTAGTTATTAAACCTACCCACTCTCTAGATACCCCTTAGCACGTAAAGGAATATTATTTGGGGGTCCAGCCAGGGAGAAGAGTTTAGACACTAGGATAAGATTAGGAACACACCCATTATAAAGAAATCACATTAGGGTTATCTTTTTATGCTGTTCCTTAAAACACTAGTGCTTAGGAAATCTATTGGAGGCAGAAGCAGTCAAGGGAAGCCTAGGGTTAGGGTTAGGGTGAGGGTTAGGGTTAGGGTACGGCTTAGGGTACGGTTTCGGGGAGGGGTTCGTGTACGGCGTACTGTATGCTTTAGGGTTAGAGTTAGGGTTAGTGTTAGGGTTAGGGCTCAGTTTAGGGTACGGGTTAGGATTAGGGTACGTGTTAGGGTTAGGGTAGGGGTTAGGGTTAGGGTACGCGTTAGGGTTAGGGTACGCGTTAGGGTTAGGGTTAGGGTGAGGGTTAGGGTTAAGGTACGGCTTAGGGTACGGGTTCGGAGAGGGGTTCGGGTACGGCGTAGCGTATGGGTTAGTGTTAGGGTTAGGGTTAGTGTTAGGGTTAGGGCTCGGTTTAGAGTACGGGTTAGGATTCGGGTACGTGTTAGGGTTAGGGTAGGGGTTAGGGTTAGGGTACGCGTTATGGTTAGGGTAGTTATTAAACCTATCCCACTCTCTAGATACCCCTTAGCACGTAAAGGAATATTATTTGGGGGTCCAGCCATGGAGAAGAGTTTAGACACCAGGATAAGATAGGTAACACACCCATTAGAAAGAAATCATATTAGGATTCTCTTTTTAAGCTGTTCCTTAAAACACTAGTGCTTAGGAAATCTATTGGAGGCAGAAGCAGTCAAGGGTAGCCTAGGGTTAGGGTTAGGCTCAGGGTTAGGGTTAGGGTACGGCTTAGTGTACGGGTTCGGGGAGGGGTTCGGGTACGGCGTAGGGTATGGGTTAGGGTTAGGGTTACGGTTAGTGTTAGGGTTAGGGCTCGGTTTAGAGTACGGGTTAGGATTAGGGTACGTGTTAGGGTTAGGGTAGGGGTTAGTGTTAGGGTACGCGTTAGGGTTAGGGTAGTTATTCAACCTATCCCACTCTCTAGATACCCCTTAGCACTTAAAGGAATATTATTTGGGGGTCCAGCCATGGAGAAGAGTTTAGACACTAGGATAAGAGAAGGAACACACCCATTATAAAGAAATCACATTAGGATTCTCTTTTTAAGCTGTTCCTTAAAACACTAGTGCTTAGGAAATCTATTGGAGGCAGAAGCAGTCAAGGGTAGCCTAGGGTTAGCGTTAGGCTTAGGGTTAGGCTTAGGGTACGGCTTAGGGTACGGGTTCGGGGAGGGCTTCGGGTACGGCGTAGGGTATGGGTTAGGGTTAGGGTTAGGTTAGTGTTAGGGTTAGGGCTCGGTTTAGGGTACGGGTTAGGATTAGGGTACGTGTTAGGGTTAGGGTAGGGGTTAGGGTTAGGGTACGCGTTAGGGTTAGGGTAGTTATTAAACCTATCCCACTCTCTAGATACCCCTTAGCCCGTAAAGTAATATTATTTGGGGGTCCAGCCATGGAGAAGAGTTTAGACACTAAGATAATATAAGGAACACACACATTATAAAGAAATCACATTAGGATTCTCTTTTTAAGCTGTTCCTTAAAACACTAGTGCTTAGGAAATGTATTGGAGGCAGAAGCAGTCAAGGGTAGCCTAGGTTTAGGGTTAGGCTTAGGGTTAGGCTTAGGGTACGGCTTAGGGTACGGGTTCGGGGAGGGCTTCGGGTATGGCGTAGGGTATGGGTTAGGGTTAGGGTTAGGTTAGTGTTAGGGTTAGGGCTCGGTTTAGGGTACGGGTTAGGATTAGGGTACGTGTTAGGGTTAGGGTAGGGGTTAGGGTTAGGGTACGCGTTAGGGTTAGGGTAGTTATTAAACCTATCCCACTCTGTAGATACCCCTTAGCACGTAAAGGAATATTATTTGGGGGTTCAGCCATGGAGAAGAGTTTAGACACTAGGATAAGATAAGGAACACACCCATTATAAAGAAATCACATTAGGATTCTCTTTTTAAGCTGTTTCTTAAAACACTAGTGCTTAGGACATCTATTCGAGGCAGAAGCAGTCAAGGGTAGCTTAGGGTTAGGCCTAGGGTGAGGGTTAGGGTTAGGGTACGGCTTAGGGTACGAGTTCGTGCAGGGGTTCGTGTACGGCGTAGGGTATGTTAGGGTTAGGGTTAGGGTTAGTGTTAGGGTTAGGGCTCGGTTTAGGGTACGGGTAAGGATTAGGGTACGTGTTAGGTTTAGGGTTGGGGTTAGTGTTAGGGTACGCGTTAGGGTTAGCGTAGTTATTAAACCTACCCACTCTCTAGATACCCCTTAGCACGTAAAGGAATATTATTTGGGGGTCCAGCCATGGAGAAGAGTTTAGACACTAGGATAAGATAAGGAACACACCCATTATAAAAAATCACATTAAGATTCTCTTTTTAGGCTGTTCCTTAAAACACTAGTGCTTAGGAAATCCATTGGAGGCAGAAGTAGTCAAGGGTAGCCTAGGGTTAGGGTGAGGGTTAGGGTTAGGCTTAGGGTTAGGGTACGGGTTCGGGGAGGGGTTCGTGTACGGCGTAGGGTATGGGTTAGGGTTAGGGTTAGTGTTAGGGTTGGGGCTCGATTTAGGGTACGGGTAAGGATTAGGGTACGTGTTACGTTTAGGGTTGGGGTTAGTGTTAGGGTACGCGTTAGGGTTAGGGTAGTTATTAAACTTACCCACTCTCTAGATACCCCTTAGCACGTAAAGGAATATTATTTGGGGGTCCAGCCAGGGAGAAGTGTTTAGACACTAGGATAAGATTAGGAACACACCCATTATAAAGAAATCACATTAGGGTTATCTTTTTATGCTGTTCCTTAAAACACTAGTGCTTAGGAAATCTATTGGAGGCAGAAGCAGTCAAGGGTAGCCTAGGGTTAGGGTTAGGGTGAGGGTTAGGGTTAGGGTACGGCTTAGGGTACGGGTTCGGGGAGGGGTTCGTGTACGGCGTACTGTATGGTTTAGGGTTAGAGTTAGGGTTAGTGTTAGGGTTAGGGCTCAGTTTAGGGTACGGGTTAGGATTAGGGTTCGTGTTAGGGTTAGGGTAGGGGTTAGGGTTAGGGTACGCGTTAGGGTTAGGGTACGCGTTAGGGTTAGGGTTAGGGTGAGGGTTAGGGTTAAGGTACTGCTTAGGGTACGGGTTCGGAGAGGAGTTCGGGTACGGCGTAGCGTATGGGTTAGTGTTAGGGTTAGGGTTAGTGTTAGGGTTAGGGCTCGGTTTAGAGTACGGGTTAGGATTCGGGTACGTGTTAGGGTTAGGGTAGGGGTTAGGGTTAGGGTACGCGTTATGGTTAGGGTAGTTATTAAACCTATCCCACTCTCTAGATACCCCTTAGCACGTAAAGGAATATTATTTGGGGGTCCAGCCATGGAGAAGAGTTTAGACACCAGGATAAGATAGGTAACACACCCATCATAAAGAAATCACATTAGGATTCTCTTTTTAAGCTGTTCCTTAAAACACTAGTGTTTAGGAAATCTATTGGAGGCAGAAGCAGTCAAGGGTAGCCTAGGGTTAGGGTTAGGCTTAGGGTTAGGGTTAGGGTACGACTTAGTGTACGGGTTCGGGGAGGGGTTCGGGTACGGCGTAGGGTATGGGTTAGGGTTAGGGTTAGGGTTAGTGTTAGGGTTAGGGCTCGGTTTAGAGTACGGGTTAGGATTAGGGTACGTGTTAGGGTTAGGGTAGGGGTTAGTGTTAGGGTACGCGTTAGGGTTAAGGTAGTTATTCAACCTATCCCACTCTCTAGATACCCCTTAGCACTTAAAGGAATATTATTTGGGGGTCCAGCCATGGAGAAGAGTTTAGACACTAGGATAAGATAAGGAACACACCCATTGTAAAAAATCACATTACGATTCTCTTTTTAGGCTGTTCCTTAAAACACTAGTGCTTAGGAAATCCATTGGAGGCAGAAGCAGTCAAGGGTAGCTTAGGGTTAGGGTTAGGCTTAGGGTTAGGGTTAGGGTACGGCTTAGGGTACGGGTTCGGGGAGGGCTTCGGGTACGGCGTAGGGTATGGGTTAGGGTTAGGGTTAGGGTTAGTGTTAGGGTTAGGGCTCGGTTTAGGGTACGGGTTAGGATTAGGGTACGTGTTAGGGTTAGAGTAGGGGTTAGGGTTAGGGTACGCGTTAGGGTTAGGGTACTGATTAAACCTATCCCACTCTCTAGATACCCCTTATCACGTAAAGGAATATTATTTGGGGGTCCAGCCATGGAGAAGAGTTTAGACACTAGGATTAGATAAGGAACACACCCATTATAAAGAAATCACATTAGGATTCTCTTTTTAAGCTGTTCCTTAAAACACTAGTGCTTAGGAAATCTATTGGAGGCAGAAGCAGTCAAGGGTAGCCTAGGGTTAGCGTTAGTCTTAGGGTTAGGCTTAGGGTACGGCTTGGGGTACGGGTTCGGGGAGGGCTTCGGGTACGGCGTAGTGTATGGTTTAGGGTTAGGGTTAGTGTTAGGGTTAGGGCTCGGTTTAGGGTACGGGTTAGGATTAGGGTACGTGTTAGGGTTAGGGTAGGGGTTAGGGTTAGGGTACGCGTTAGGGTTAGGGTAGTTATTCAACCTATCCCACTCTCTAGATACCCCTTAGCCCTTAAAGGAATATTATTTGGGGATTCAGCCATGGAGAAGAGTTTAGACACTAGGATAAGATAAGGAACACACCCATTGTAAAAAATCACCTTAGGATTGTCTTTTTAGGCTGTTCCTTAAAACACTAGTGCTTAGGAAATCCATTGGAGGCAGAAGCAGTTAAGGGTAGCTTAGGGTTAGGGTTAGGCTTAGGGTTAGGGTTAGGGTACGGCTTAGGGTACGGGTTCGGGGAGGGCTTCGGGTACGGCGTAGGGTATGGGTTAGGGTTAGGGTTAGGGTTAGTGTTAGGGTTAGGGCTCGGTTTAGGGTACGGGTTAGGATTAGGGTACGTGTTAGGGTTAGAGTAGGGGTTAGGGTTAGGGTACGCGTTAGGGTTAGGGTACTGATTAAACCTATCCCACTCTCTAGATACCCCTTATCACGTAAAGGAATATTATTTGGGGGTCCAGCCATGGAGAAGAGTTTAGACACTAGGATTAGATAAGGAACACACCCATTATAAAGAAATCACATTAGGATTCTCTTTTTAAGCTGTTCCTTAAAACACTAGTGCTTAGGAAATCTATTGGAGGCAGAAGCAGTCAAGGGTAGCCTAGGGTTAGGGTTAGGCTTAGGGTTAGGCTTAGGGTACGGCGTAGGGTATGGGTTAGGGTTAGGGTTAGTGTTAGGGTTAAGGCATGGTTTAGGGTACGGGTTAGGATTAGGGTACGCGTTAGGGTTAGGGTAGGGGTTAGGGTTAGGGTACGCGTTAGGGTTAGGGTAGTTATTAAACCTATCCCACTCTCTAGATACCCCTTAGCACGTAAAGGAATATTATTTGGGGGTCCAGCCATGGAGAAGAGTTTAGACACTAGGATAAGATAAGGAACACACCCATTATAAAGAAATCACATTAGGATTCTCTTTTTAAGCTGTTCCTTAAAACACTAGTGCTTAGGAAATGTATTGGAGGCAGAAGCTGTCAAGGGTAGCCTAGGGTTAGGGTTAGGCTTAGGGTTAGGCTTAGGGTACGGCTTAGGTTACGGGTTTGGGGAGGGCTTCGGTTACGGCGTAGGGTATGGGTTAGGGTTAGGGTTAGGGTTAGTGTTATGGTTAGGGCTCGGTTTAGGATACGGGTTAAGATTAGGGTACGTGTTAGGGTTAGGGTAGGGGTTAGGGTTAGGGTACACGTTAGGTTTAGGGGAGTTATCAAACCTATCCCACTCTCTAGATACCCCTTAGCACGTAAAGGAATATTATTTGGGGGTCCAGCCATGGAGAAGAGTTTAGACACTAAGATAATATAAGGAACACACACATTATAAAGAAATCACATTAGGATTCTCCTTTTAAGCTGTTCCTTAAAACACTAGTGCTTAGGAAATCTATTGGAGGCAGAAGCAGTCAAGGGTAGCCTAGGGTTAGGGTTAGGCTTAGGGTTAGGCTTAGGGTACGGCGTAGTGTATGGGTTAGGGTTAGGGTTAGGGTTAGTGTTAGGGTTAAGGCTCGGTGTAGGGTACGGGTTAGGATTAGGGTACGTGTTAGGGTTAGGGTAGGGGTTAGGGTTAGGGTACGCGTTAGGGTTAGGGTAGTTATTAAACCTATCCCACTCTGTAGATACCCCTTAGCACGTAAAGGAATATTATTTGGGGGTTCAGCCATGGAGAAGAGTTTAGACACTAGGATAAGATAAGGAACACACCCATTATAAAGAAATCACATTAGGATTCTCTTTTTAAGCTGTTTCTTAAAACACTAGTGCTTAGGACATCTATTCGAGGCAGAAGCAGTCAAGGGTAGCTTAGGGTTAGGCCTAGGGTGAGGGTTAGGGTTAGGGTACGGCTTAGGGTACGAGTTCGTGCAGGGGTTCGTGTACGGCGTAGGGTATGTTAGGGTTAGGGTTAGGGTTAGTGTTAGGGTTAGGGCTCGGTTTAGGGTACGGGTAAGGATTAGGGTACGTGTTAGGTTTAGGGTTGGGTTTAGTGTTAGGGTACGCGTTAGGGTTAGCGTAGTTATTAAACCTACCCACTCTCTAGATACCCCTTAGCACGTAAAGGAATATTATTTGGGGGTCCAGCCATGGAGAAGAGTTTAGACACTAGGATAAGATAAGGAACACACCCATTATAAAAAATCACATTAAGATTCTCTTTTTAGGCTGTTCCTTAAAACACTAGTGCTTAGGAAATCCATTGGAGGCAGAAGTAGTCAAGGGTAGCCTAGGGTTAGGGTGAGGGTTAGGGTTAGGATACGGCTTAGGGTACGGGTTCGAGGAGGGGTTCGTGTACGGCCTAGGGTATGGGTTAGGGTTAGGGTTAGTGTTAGGGTTAGGGCTCGGTTTAGGGTATGGGTTAGGATTAGGGTACATGTTAGGGTTAGGGTAGGGTTTAGGGTTAGGGTACGGGTTAGGGTTAGGGTACGCGTTAGGGTTAGGGTACTGATTAAACCTATCCCACTCTCTAGATACCACTTAGCACATAAAGGAATATTATTTGGGGGTCTAGCCATGGAGAAGAGTTTAGACACCAGGATAAGATAGGTAACACACCCATTAGAAAGAAATCACATTAGGATTCTCTTTTTAAGCTGTTCCTTAAAACACTAGTGCTTAGGAAATCTATTGGAGGCAGAAGCAGTCAAGGGTAGCCTAGGGTTAGGGTTAGGCTTAGGGTTAGGGTTAGGGTACGGCTTAGTGTACGGGTTCGGGGAGGGGTTCAGGTACGGCGTAGGGTATGGGTTAGGGTTAGGGTTAGGGTTAGTGTTAGGGTTAGGGCTCGGTTTAGAGTACGGGTTAGGATTAGGGTACGTGTTAGGGTTAGGGTAGGGGTTAGGGTTAGGGTACGCGTTAGGGTTAGGGTAGTTACTAAACCTATCCCACTCTCTAGATACCCCTTAGCACGTAAAGGAATATTATTTGGGGGTCCAGCCATGGAGAAGAGTTTAGACACTAGGATAAGATAAGGAACACACCCATTATAAAGAAATCACATTAGGATTCTCTTTTTAAGCTGTTCCTTAAAACACTATAGCTTAGGATATTTTTCGAGGCAGAAGCAGTCAAGGGTAGCTTAGGGTTAGGGCTAGGGTGAGGGTTAGGTTTAGGGTACGGCTTAGGGTACGAGTTCGTGGAGGGGTTCGTGTACGGCGTAGGGTATGTTTAGGGTTAGGGTTAGGGTTAGTGTTAGGGTTAGGGCTCGGTTTATGGTATTGGTTAGGATTAGGGTACGTGTTAGGGTTAGGGTAGGGGTTAGTGTTAGGGTACGCGTTAGGGTTAGGGTAGTTATTAAACCTATCCCACTCTCTAGATACCACTTAGCACATAAAGGAATATTATTTGGGGGTCTAGCCATGGAGAAGAGTTTAGACACTAGGATAAGATAAGGAACACACCCACTATAAATAAATCACATTAGGATTCTCTTTTTAAGCTGTTCCTTCAAACACTAGTGCTTAGGACATCTATTCGAGGCAGAAGCAGTCAAGGGTAGCTTAGGGTTAGGCCTAGGGTGAGGGTTAGGGTTAGGGTACGGCTTAGGGTACGAGTTCGTGCAGGGGTTCGTGTACGGCGTAGTGTATGTTAGGGTTAGGGTTAGGGTTAGTGTTAGGGTTAGGGCTCGGTTTAGGGTACGGGTAAGGATTAGGGTACGTGTTAGGTTTAGGGTTGGGGTTAGTGTTAGGGTACGCGTTAGGGTTAGCGTAGTTATTAAACCTACCCACTCTCTAGATACCCCTTAGCACGTAAAGGAATATTATTTGGGGGTCCAGCCATGGAGAAGAGTTTAGACACTAGGATAAGATAAGGAACACACCCATTATAAAAAATCACATTAAGATTCTCTTTTTAGGCTGTTCCTTAAAACACTAGTGCTTAGGAAATCCATTGGAGGCAGAAGTAGTCAAGGGTAGCCTAGGGTTAGGGTGAGGGTTAGGGTTAGGCTTAGGGTTAGGGTACGGGTTCGGGGAGGGGTTCGTGTACGGCGTAGGGTATGGGTTAGGGTTAGGGTTAGTGTTAGGGTTGGGGCTCGATTTAGGGTACGAGTAAGGATTAGGGTACGTGTTACGTTTAGGGTTGGGGTTAGTGTTAGGGTACGCGTTAGGGTTAGGGTAGTTATTAAACTTACCCACTCTCTAGATACCCCTTAGCACGTAAAGGAATATTATTTGGGGGTCCAGCCAGGGAGAAGTGTTTAGACACTAGGATAAGATTAGGAACACACCCATTATAAAGAAATCACATTAGGGTTATCTTTTTATGCTGTTCCTTAAAACACTAGTGCTTAGGAAATCTATTGGAGGCAGAAGCAGTCAACGGTAGCCTAGGGTTAGGGTTAGGGTGAGGGTTAGGGTTAGGGTACGGCTTAGGGTACGGGTTCGGGGAGGGGTTCGTGTACGGCGTACTGTATGGTTTAGGGTTAGAGTTAGGGTTAGTGTTAGGGTTAGGGCTCAGTTTAGGGTACGGGTTAGGATTAGGGTACGTGTTAGGGTTAGGGTAGGGGTTAGGGTTAGGGTACGCGTTAGGGTTAGGGTACGCGTTAGGGTTAGGGTTAGGGTGAGGGTTAGGGTTAAGGTACGGCTTAGGGTACGGGTTCGGAGAGGGGTTCGGGTACGGCGTAGCGTATGGGTTAGTGTTAGGGTTAGGGTTAGTGTTAGGGTTAGGGCTCGGTTTAGAGTACGGGTTAGGATTCGGGTACGTGTTAGGGTTAGGGTAGGGGTTAGGGTTAGGGTACGCGTTATGGTTAGGGTAGTTATTAAACCTATCCCACTCTCTAGATACCCCTTAGCACGTAAAGGAATATTATTTGGGGGTCCAGCCATGGAGAAGAGTTTAGACACCAGGATAAGATAGGTAACACACCCATCATAAAGAAATCACATTAGGATTCTCTTTTTAAGCTGTTCCTTAAAACACTAGTGTTTAGGAAATCTATTGGAGGCAGAAGCAGTCAAGGGTAGCCTAGGGTTAGGGTTAGGCTTAGGGTTAGGGTTAGGGTACGGCTTAGTGTACGGGTTCGGGGAGGGGTTCGGGTACGGCGTAGGGTATGGGTTAGGGTTAGGGTTAGGGTTAGTGTTAGGGTTAGGGCTCGGTTTAGAGTACGGGTTAGGATTAGGGTACGTGTTAGGGTTAGGGTAGGGGTTAGTGTTAGGGTACGCGTTAGGGTTAAGGTAGTTATTCAACCTATCCCACTCTCTAGATACCCCTTAGCACTTAAAGGAATATTATTTGGGGGTCCAGCCATGGAGAAGAGTTTAGACACTAGGATAAGATAAGGAACACACCCATTGTAAAAAATCACATTACGATTCTCTTTTTAGGCTGTTCCTTAAAACACTAGTGCTTAGGAAATCCATTGGAGGCAGAAGCAGTCAAGGGTAGCTTAGGGTTAGGGTTAGGCTTAGGGTTAGGGTTAGGGTACGGCTTAGGGTACGGGTTCGGGGAGGGCTTCGGGTACGGCGTAGGGTATGGGTTAGGGTTAGGGTTAGGGTTAGTGTTAGGGTTAGGGCTCGGTTTAGGGTACGGGTTAGGATTAGGGTACGTGTTAGGGTTAGAGTAGGGGTTAGGGTTAGGGTACGCGTTAGGGTTAGGGTACTGATTAAACCTATCCCACTCTCTAGATACCCCTTATCACGTAAAGGAATATTATTTGGGGGTCCAGCCATGGAGAAGAGTTTAGACACTAGGATTAGATAAGGAACACACCCATTATAAAGAAATCACATTAGGATTCTCTTTTTAAGCTGTTCCTTAAAACACTAGTGCTTAGGAAATCTATTGGAGGCAGAAGCAGTCAAGGGTAGCCTAGGGTTAGCGTTAGTCTTAGGGTTAGGCTTAGGGTACGGCTTGGGGTACGGGTTCGGGGAGGGCTTCGGGTACGGCGTAGTGTATGGTTTAGGGTTAGGGTTAGTGTTAGGGTTAGGGCTCGGTTTAGGGTACGGGTTAGGATTAGGGTACGTGTTAGGGTTAGGGTAGGGGTTAGGGTTAGGGTACGCGTTAGGGTTAGGGTAGTTATTCAACCTATCCCACTCTCTAGATACCCCTTAGCCCTTAAAGGAATATTATTTGGGGATTCAGCCATGGAGAAGAGTTTAGACACTAGGATAAGATAAGGAACACACCCATTGTAAAAAATCACCTTAGGATTGTCTTTTTAGGCTGTTCCTTAAAACACTAGTGCTTAGGAAATCCATTGGAGGCAGAAGCAGTTAAGGGTAGCTTAGGGTTAGGGTTAGGCTTAGGGTTAGGGTTAGGGTACGGCTTAGGGTACGGGTTCGGGGAGGGCTTCGGGTACGGCGTAGGGTATGGGTTAGGGTTAGGGTTAGGGTTAGTGTTAGGGTTAGGGCTCGGTTTAGGGTACGGGTTAGGATTAGGGTACGTGTTAGGGTTAGAGTAGGGGTTAGGGTTAGGGTACGCGTTAGGGTTAGGGTACTGATTAAACCTATCCCACTCTCTAGATACCCCTTATCACGTAAAGGAATATTATTTGGGGGTCCAGCCATGGAGAAGAGTTTAGACACTAGGATTAGATAAGGAACACACCCATTATAAAGAAATCACATTAGGATTCTCTTTTTAAGCTGTTCCTTAAAACACTAGTGCTTAGGAAATCTATTGGAGGCAGAAGCAGTCAAGGGTAGCCTAGGGTTAGGGTTAGGCTTAGGGTTAGGCTTAGGGTACGGCGTAGGGTATGGGTTAGGGTTAGGGTTAGTGTTAGGGTTAAGGCATGGTTTAGGGTACGGGTTAGGATTAGGGTACGCGTTAGGGTTAGGGTAGGGGTTAGGGTTAGGGTACGCGTTAGGGTTAGGGTAGTTATTAAACCTATCCCACTCTCTAGATACCCCTTAGCACGTAAAGGAATATTATTTGGGGGTCCAGCCATGGAGAAGAGTTTAGACACTAGGATAAGATAAGGAACACACCCATTATAAAGAAATCACATTAGGATTCTCTTTTTAAGCTGTTCCTTAAAACACTAGTGCTTAGGAAATGTATTGGAGGCAGAAGCTGTCAAGGGTAGCCTAGGGTTAGGGTTAGGCTTAGGGTTAGGCTTAGGGTACGGCTTAGGTTACGGGTTTGGGGAGGGCTTCGGTTACGGCGTAGGGTATGGGTTAGGGTTAGGGTTAGGGTTAGTGTTATGGTTAGGGCTCGGTTTAGGATACGGGTTAAGATTAGGGTACGTGTTAGGGTTAGGGTAGGGGTTAGGGTTAGGGTACACGTTAGGTTTAGGGGAGTTATCAAACCTATCCCACTCTCTAGATACCCCTTAGCACGTAAAGGAATATTATTTGGGGGTCCAGCCATGGAGAAGAGTTTAGACACTAAGATAATATAAGGAACACACACATTATAAAGAAATCACATTAGGATTCTCCTTTTAAGCTGTTCCTTAAAACACTAGTGCTTAGGAAATCTATTGGAGGCAGAAGCAGTCAAGGGTAGCCTAGGGTTAGGGTTAGGCTTAGGGTTAGGCTTAGGGTACGGCGTAGTGTATGGGTTAGGGTTAGGGTTAGGGTTAGTGTTAGGGTTAAGGCTCGGTGTAGGGTACGGGTTAGGATTAGGGTACGTGTTAGGGTTAGGGTAGGGGTTAGGGTTAGGGTACGCGTTAGGGTTAGGGTAGTTATTAAACCTATCCCACTCTGTAGATACCCCTTAGCACGTAAAGGAATATTATTTGGGGGTTCAGCCATGGAGAAGAGTTTAGACACTAGGATAAGATAAGGAACACACCCATTATAAAGAAATCACATTAGGATTCTCTTTTTAAGCTGTTTCTTAAAACACTAGTGCTTAGGACATCTATTCGAGGCAGAAGCAGTCAAGGGTAGCTTAGGGTTAGGCCTAGGGTGAGGGTTAGGGTTAGGGTACGGCTTAGGGTACGAGTTCGTGCAGGGGTTCGTGTACGGCGTAGGGTATGTTAGGGTTAGGGTTAGGGTTAGTGTTAGGGTTAGGGCTCGGTTTAGGGTACGGGTAAGGATTAGGGTACGTGTTAGGTTTAGGGTTGGGTTTAGTGTTAGGGTACGCGTTAGGGTTAGCGTAGTTATTAAACCTACCCACTCTCTAGATACCCCTTAGCACGTAAAGGAATATTATTTGGGGGTCCAGCCATGGAGAAGAGTTTAGACACTAGGATAAGATAAGGAACACACCCATTATAAAAAATCACATTAAGATTCTCTTTTTAGGCTGTTCCTTAAAACACTAGTGCTTAGGAAATCCATTGGAGGCAGAAGTAGTCAAGGGTAGCCTAGGGTTAGGGTGAGGGTTAGGGTTAGGATACGGCTTAGGGTACGGGTTCGAGGAGGGGTTCGTGTACGGCCTAGGGTATGGGTTAGGGTTAGGGTTAGTGTTAGGGTTAGGGCTCGGTTTAGGGTATGGGTTAGGATTAGGGTACATGTTAGGGTTAGGGTAGGGTTTAGGGTTAGGGTACGGGTTAGGGTTAGGGTACGCGTTAGGGTTAGGGTACTGATTAAACCTATCCCACTCTCTAGATACCACTTAGCACATAAAGGAATATTATTTGGGGGTCTAGCCATGGAGAAGAGTTTAGACACCAGGATAAGATAGGTAACACACCCATTAGAAAGAAATCACATTAGGATTCTCTTTTTAAGCTGTTCCTTAAAACACTAGTGCTTAGGAAATCTATTGGAGGCAGAAGCAGTCAAGGGTAGCCTAGGGTTAGGGTTAGGCTTAGGGTTAGGGTTAGGGTACGGCTTAGTGTACGGGTTCGGGGAGGGGTTCGGGTACGGCGTAGGGTATGGGTTAGGGTTAGGGTTAGGGTTAGTGTTAGGGTTAGGGCTCGGTTTAGAGTACGGGTTAGGATTAGGGTACGTGTTAGGGTTAGGGTAGGGGTTAGGGTTAGGGTACGCGTTAGGGTTAGGGTAGTTACTAAACCTATCCCACTCTCTAGATACCCCTTAGCACGTAAAGGAATATTATTTGGGGGTCCAGCCATGGAGAAGAGTTTAGACACTAGGATAAGATAAGGAACACACCCATTATAAAGAAATCACATTAGGATTCTCTTTTTAAGCTGTTCCTTAAAACACTATAGCTTAGGATATTTTTCGAGGCAGAAGCAGTCAAGGGTAGCTTAGGGTTAGGGCTAGGGTGAGGGTTAGGTTTAGGGTACGGCTTAGGGTACGAGTTCGTGGAGGGGTTCGTGTACGGCGTAGGGTATGTTTAGGGTTAGGGTTAGGGTTAGTGTTAGGGTTAGGGCTCGGTTTATGGTATTGGTTAGGATTAGGGTACGTGTTAGGGTTAGGGTAGGGGTTAGTGTTAGGGTACGCGTTAGGGTTAGGGTAGTTATTAAACCTATCCCACTCTCTAGATACCACTTAGCACATAAAGGAATATTATTTGGGGGTCTAGCCATGGAGAAGAGTTTAGACACTAGGATAAGATAAGGAACACACCCACTATAAATAAATCACATTAGGATTCTCTTTTTAAGCTGTTCCTTCAAACACTAGTGCTTAGGACATCTATTCGAGGCAGAAGCAGTCAAGGGTAGCTTAGGGTTAGGCCTAGGGTGAGGGTTAGGGTTAGGGTACGGCTTAGGGTACGAGTTCGTGCAGGGGTTCGTGTACGGCGTAGTGTATGTTAGGGTTAGGGTTAGGGTTAGTGTTAGGGTTAGGGCTCGGTTTAGGGTACGGGTAAGGATTAGGGTACGTGTTAGGTTTAGGGTTGGGGTTAGTGTTAGGGTACGCGTTAGGGTTAGCGTAGTTATTAAACCTACCCACTCTCTAGATACCCCTTAGCACGTAAAGGAATATTATTTGGGGGTCCAGCCATGGAGAAGAGTTTAGACACTAGGATAAGATAAGGAACACACCCATTATAAAAAATCACATTAAGATTCTCTTTTTAGGCTGTTCCTTAAAACACTAGTGCTTAGGAAATCCATTGGAGGCAGAAGTAGTCAAGGGTAGCCTAGGGTTAGGGTGAGGGTTAGGGTTAGGCTTAGGGTTAGGGTACGGGTTCGGGGAGGGGTTCGTGTACGGCGTAGGGTATGGGTTAGGGTTAGGGTTAGTGTTAGGGTTGGGGCTCGATTTAGGGTACGAGTAAGGATTAGGGTACGTGTTACGTTTAGGGTTGGGGTTAGTGTTAGGGTACGCGTTAGGGTTAGGGTAGTTATTAAACTTACCCACTCTCTAGATACCCCTTAGCACGTAAAGGAATATTATTTGGGGGTCCAGCCAGGGAGAAGTGTTTAGACACTAGGATAAGATTAGGAACACACCCATTATAAAGAAATCACATTAGGGTTATCTTTTTATGCTGTTCCTTAAAACACTAGTGCTTAGGAAATCTATTGGAGGCAGAAGCAGTCAACGGTAGCCTAGGGTTAGGGTTAGGGTGAGGGTTAGGGTTAGGGTACGGCTTAGGGTACGGGTTCGGGGAGGGGTTCGTGTACGGCGTACTGTATGGTTTAGGGTTAGAGTTAGGGTTAGTGTTAGGGTTAGGGCTCAGTTTAGGGTACGGGTTAGGATTAGGGTACGTGTTAGGGTTAGGGTAGGGGTTAGGGTTAGGGTACGCGTTAGGGTTAGGGTACGCGTTAGGGTTAGGGTTAGGGTGAGGGTTAGGGTTAAGGTACGGCTTAGGGTACGGGTTCGGAGAGGGGTTCGGGTACGGCGTAGCGTATGGGTTAGTGTTAGGGTTAGGGTTAGTGTTAGGGTTAGGGCTCGGTTTAGAGTACGGGTTAGGATTCGGGTACGTGTTAGGGTTAGGGTAGGGGTTAGGGTTAGGGTACGCGTTATGGTTAGGGTAGTTATTAAACCTATCCCACTCTCTAGATACCCCTTAGCACGTAAAGGAATATTATTTGGGGGTCCAGCCATGGAGAAGAGTTTAGACACCAGGATAAGATAGGTAACACACCCATCATAAAGAAATCACATTAGGATTCTCTTTTTAAGCTGTTCCTTAAAACACTAGTGTTTAGGAAATCTATTGGAGGCAGAAGCAGTCAAGGGTAGCCTAGGGTTAGGGTTAGGCTTAGGGTTAGGGTTAGGGTACGGCTTAGTGTACGGGTTCGGGGAGGGGTTCGGGTACGGCGTAGGGTATGGGTTAGGGTTAGGGTTAGGGTTAGTGTTAGGGTTAGGGCTCGGTTTAGAGTACGGGTTAGGATTAGGGTACGTGTTAGGGTTAGGGTAGGGGTTAGTGTTAGGGTACGCGTTAGGGTTAAGGTAGTTATTCAACCTATCCCACTCTCTAGATACCCCTTAGCACTTAAAGGAATATTATTTGGGGGTCCAGCCATGGAGAAGAGTTTAGACACTAGGATAAGATAAGGAACACACCCATTGTAAAAAATCACATTACGATTCTCTTTTTAGGCTGTTCCTTAAAACACTAGTGCTTAGGAAATCCATTGGAGGCAGAAGCAGTCAAGGGTAGCTTAGGGTTAGGGTTAGGCTTAGGGTTAGGGTTAGGGTACGGCTTAGGGTACGGGTTCGGGGAGGGCTTCGGGTACGGCGTAGGGTATGGGTTAGGGTTAGGGTTAGGGTTAGTGTTAGGGTTAGGGCTCGGTTTAGGGTACGGGTTAGGATTAGGGTACGTGTTAGGGTTAGAGTAGGGGTTAGGGTTAGGGTACGCGTTAGGGTTAGGGTACTGATTAAACCTATCCCACTCTCTAGATACCCCTTATCACGTAAAGGAATATTATTTGGGGGTCCAGCCATGGAGAAGAGTTTAGACACTAGGATTAGATAAGGAACACACCCATTATAAAGAAATCACATTAGGATTCTCTTTTTAAGCTGTTCCTTAAAACACTAGTGCTTAGGAAATCTATTGGAGGCAGAAGCAGTCAAGGGTAGCCTAGGGTTAGCGTTAGTCTTAGGGTTAGGCTTAGGGTACGGCTTGGGGTACGGGTTCGGGGAGGGCTTCGGGTACGGCGTAGTGTATGGTTTAGGGTTAGGGTTAGTGTTAGGGTTAGGGCTCGGTTTAGGGTACGGGTTAGGATTAGGGTACGTGTTAGGGTTAGGGTAGGGGTTAGGGTTAGGGTACGCGTTAGGGTTAGGGTAGTTATTCAACCTATCCCACTCTCTAGATACCCCTTAGCCCTTAAAGGAATATTATTTGGGGATTCAGCCATGGAGAAGAGTTTAGACACTAGGATAAGATAAGGAACACACCCATTGTAAAAAATCACCTTAGGATTGTCTTTTTAGGCTGTTCCTTAAAACACTAGTGCTTAGGAAATCCATTGGAGGCAGAAGCAGTTAAGGGTAGCTTAGGGTTAGGGTTAGGCTTAGGGTTAGGGTTAGGGTACGGCTTAGGGTACGGGTTCGGGGAGGGCTTCGGGTACGGCGTAGGGTATGGGTTAGGGTTAGGGTTAGGGTTAGTGTTAGGGTTAGGGCTCGGTTTAGGGTACGGGTTAGGATTAGGGTACGTGTTAGGGTTAGAGTAGGGGTTAGGGTTAGGGTACGCGTTAGGGTTAGGGTACTGATTAAACCTATCCCACTCTCTAGATACCCCTTATCACGTAAAGGAATATTATTTGGGGGTCCAGCCATGGAGAAGAGTTTAGACACTAGGATTAGATAAGGAACACACCCATTATAAAGAAATCACATTAGGATTCTCTTTTTAAGCTGTTCCTTAAAACACTAGTGCTTAGGAAATCTATTGGAGGCAGAAGCAGTCAAGGGTAGCCTAGGGTTAGGGTTAGGCTTAGGGTTAGGCTTAGGGTACGGCGTAGGGTATGGGTTAGGGTTAGGGTTAGTGTTAGGGTTAAGGCATGGTTTAGGGTACGGGTTAGGATTAGGGTACGCGTTAGGGTTAGGGTAGGGGTTAGGGTTAGGGTACGCGTTAGGGTTAGGGTAGTTATTAAACCTATCCCACTCTCTAGATACCCCTTAGCACGTAAAGGAATATTATTTGGGGGTCCAGCCATGGAGAAGAGTTTAGACACTAGGATAAGATAAGGAACACACCCATTATAAAGAAATCACATTAGGATTCTCTTTTTAAGCTGTTCCTTAAAACACTAGTGCTTAGGAAATGTATTGGAGGCAGAAGCTGTCAAGGGTAGCCTAGGGTTAGGGTTAGGCTTAGGGTTAGGCTTAGGGTACGGCTTAGGTTACGGGTTTGGGGAGGGCTTCGGTTACGGCGTAGGGTATGGGTTAGGGTTAGGGTTAGGGTTAGTGTTATGGTTAGGGCTCGGTTTAGGATACGGGTTAAGATTAGGGTACGTGTTAGGGTTAGGGTAGGGGTTAGGGTTAGGGTACACGTTAGGTTTAGGGGAGTTATCAAACCTATCCCACTCTCTAGATACCCCTTAGCACGTAAAGGAATATTATTTGGGGGTCCAGCCATGGAGAAGAGTTTAGACACTAAGATAATATAAGGAACACACACATTATAAAGAAATCACATTAGGATTCTCCTTTTAAGCTGTTCCTTAAAACACTAGTGCTTAGGAAATCTATTGGAGGCAGAAGCAGTCAAGGGTAGCCTAGGGTTAGGGTTAGGCTTAGGGTTAGGCTTAGGGTACGGCGTAGTGTATGGGTTAGGGTTAGGGTTAGGGTTAGTGTTAGGGTTAAGGCTCGGTGTAGGGTACGGGTTAGGATTAGGGTACGTGTTAGGGTTAGGGTAGGGGTTAGGGTTAGGGTACGCGTTAGGGTTAGGGTAGTTATTAAACCTATCCCACTCTGTAGATACCCCTTAGCACGTAAAGGAATATTATTTGGGGGTTCAGCCATGGAGAAGAGTTTAGACACTAGGATAAGATAAGGAACACACCCATTATAAAGAAATCACATTAGGATTCTCTTTTTAAGCTGTTTCTTAAAACACTAGTGCTTAGGACATCTATTCGAGGCAGAAGCAGTCAAGGGTAGCTTAGGGTTAGGCCTAGGGTGAGGGTTAGGGTTAGGGTACGGCTTAGGGTACGAGTTCGTGCAGGGGTTCGTGTACGGCGTAGGGTGTGTTAGGGTTAGGGTTAGGGTTAGTGTTAGGGTTAGGGCTCGGTTTAGGGTACGGGTAAGGATTAGGGTACGTGTTAGGTTTAGGGTTGGGTTTAGTGTTAGGGTACGCGTTAGGGTTAGCGTAGTTATTAAACCTACCCACTCTCTAGATACCCCTTAGCACGTAAAGGAATATTATTTGGGGGTCCAGCCATGGAGAAGAGTTTAGACACTAGGATAAGATAAGGAACACACCCATTATAAAAAATCACATTAAGATTCTCTTTTTAGGCTGTTCCTTAAAACACTAGTGCTTAGGAAATCCATTGGAGGCAGAAGTAGTCAAGGGTAGCCTAGGGTTAGGGTGAGGGTTAGGGTTAGGATACGGCTTAGGGTACGGGTTCGAGGAGGGGTTCGTGTACGGCCTAGGGTATGGGTTAGGGTTAGGGTTAGTGTTAGGGTTAGGGCTCGGTTTAGGGTATGGGTTAGGATTAGGGTACATGTTAGGGTTAGGGTAGGGTTTAGGGTTAGGGTACGGGTTAGGGTTAGGGTACGCGTTAGGGTTAGGGTACTGATTAAACCTATCCCACTCTCTAGATACCACTTAGCACATAAAGGAATATTATTTGGGGGTCTAGCCATGGAGAAGAGTTTAGACACCAGGATAAGATAGGTAACACACCCATTAGAAAGAAATCACATTAGGATTCTCTTTTTAAGCTGTTCCTTAAAACACTAGTGCTTAGGAAATCTATTGGAGGCAGAAGCAGTCAAGGGTAGCCTAGGGTTAGGGTTAGGCTTAGGGTTAGGGTTAGGGTACGGCTTAGTGTACGGGTTCGGGGAGGGGTTCGGGTACGGCGTAGGGTATGGGTTAGGGTTAGGGTTAGGGTTAGTGTTAGGGTTAGGGCTCGGTTTAGAGTACGGGTTAGGATTAGGGTACGTGTTAGGGTTAGGGTAGGGGTTAGGGTTAGGGTACGCGTTAGGGTTAGGGTAGTTACTAAACCTATCCCACTCTCTAGATACCCCTTAGCACGTAAAGGAATATTATTTGGGGGTCCAGCCATGGAGAAGAGTTTAGACACTAGGATAAGATAAGGAACACACCCATTATAAAGAAATCACATTAGGATTCTCTTTTTAAGCTGTTCCTTAAAACACTATAGCTTAGGATATTTTTCGAGGCAGAAGCAGTCAAGGGTAGCTTAGGGTTAGGGCTAGGGTGAGGGTTAGGTTTAGGGTACGGCTTAGGGTACGAGTTCGTGGAGGGGTTCGTGTACGGCGTAGGGTATGTTTAGGGTTAGGGTTAGGGTTAGTGTTAGGGTTAGGGCTCGGTTTATGGTATTGGTTAGGATTAGGGTACGTGTTAGGGTTAGGGTAGGGGTTAGTGTTAGGGTACGCGTTAGGGTTAGGGTAGTTATTAAACCTATCCCACTCTCTAGATACCACTTAGCACATAAAGGAATATTATTTGGGGGTCTAGCCATGGAGAAGAGTTTAGACACTAGGATAAGATAAGGAACACACCCACTATAAATAAATCACATTAGGATTCTCTTTTTAAGCTGTTCCTTCAAACACTAGTGCTTAGGACATCTATTCGAGGCAGAAGCAGTCAAGGGTAGCTTAGGGTTAGGCCTAGGGTGAGGGTTAGGGTTAGGGTACGGCTTAGGGTACGAGTTCGTGCAGGGGTTCGTGTACGGCGTAGTGTATGTTAGGGTTAGGGTTAGGGTTAGTGTTAGGGTTAGGGCTCGGTTTAGGGTACGGGTAAGGATTAGGGTACGTGTTAGGTTTAGGGTTGGGGTTAGTGTTAGGGTACGCGTTAGGGTTAGCGTAGTTATTAAACCTACCCACTCTCTAGATACCCCTTAGCACGTAAAGGAATATTATTTGGGGGTCCAGCCATGGAGAAGAGTTTAGACACTAGGATAAGATAAGGAACACACCCATTATAAAAAATCACATTAAGATTCTCTTTTTAGGCTGTTCCTTAAAACACTAGTGCTTAGGAAATCCATTGGAGGCAGAAGTAGTCAAGGGTAGCCTAGGGTTAGGGTGAGGGTTAGGGTTAGGCTTAGGGTTAGGGTACGGGTTCGGGGAGGGGTTCGTGTACGGCGTAGGGTATGGGTTAGGGTTAGGGTTAGTGTTAGGGTTGGGGCTCGATTTAGGGTACGGGTAAGGATTAGGGTACGTGTTACGTTTAGGGTTGGGGTTAGTGTTAGGGTACGCGTTAGGGTTAGGGTAGTTATTAAACTTACCCACTCTCTAGATACCCCTTAGCACGTAAAGGAATATTATTTGGGGGTCCAGCCAGGGAGAAGTGTTTAGACACTAGGATAAGATTAGGAACACACCCATTATAAAGAAATCACATTAGGGTTATCTTTTTATGCTGTTCCTTAAAACACTAGTGCTTAGGAAATCTATTGGAGGCAGAAGCAGTCAAGGGTAGCCTAGGGTTAGGGTTAGGGTGAGGGTTAGGGTTAGGGTACGGCTTAGGGTACGGGTTCGGGGAGGGGTTCGTGTACGGCGTACTGTATGGTTTAGGGTTAGAGTTAGGGTTAGTGTTAGGGTTAGGGCTCAGTTTAGGGTACGGGTTAGGATTAGGGTACGTGTTAGGGTTAGGGTAGGGGTTAGGGTTAGGGTACGCGTTAGGGTTAGGGTACGCGTTAGGGTTAGGGTTAGGGTGAGGGTTAGGGTTAAGGTACGGCTTAGGGTACGGGTTCGGAGAGGGGTTCGGGTACGGCGTAGCGTATGGGTTAGTGTTAGGGTTAGGGTTAGTGTTAGGGTTAGGGCTCGGTTTAGAGTACGGGTTAGGATTCGGGTACGTGTTAGGGTTAGGGTAGGGGTTAGGGTTAGGGTACGCGTTATGGTTAGGGTAGTTATTAAACCTATCCCACTCTCTAGATACCCCTTAGCACGTAAAGGAATATTATTTGGGGGTCCAGCCATGGAGAAGAGTTTAGACACCAGGATAAGATAGGTAACACACCCATTATAAAGAAATCACATTAGGATTCTCTTTTTAAGCTGTTCCTTAAAACACTAGTGCTTAGGAAATCTATTGGAGGCAGAAGCAGTCAAGGGTAGCCTAGGGTTAGGGTTAGGCTCAGGGTTAGGGTTAGGGTACGGCTTAGTGTACGGGTTCGGGGAGGGGTTCGGGTATGGCGTAGGGTATGGGTTAGGGTTAGGGTTACGGTTAGTGTTAGGGTTAGGGCTCGGTTTAGAGTACGGGTTAGGATTAGGGTACGTGTTAGGGTTAGGGTAGGGGTTAGTGTTAGGGTACGCGTTAGGGTTAGGGTAGTTATTCAACCTATCCCACTCTCTAGATACCCCTTAGCACTTAAAGGAATATTATTTGGGGGTCCAGCCATGGAGAAGAGTTTAGACACTAGGATAAGAGAAGGAACACACCCATTATAAAGAAATCACATTAGGATTCTCTTTTTAAGCTGTTCCTTAAAACACTAGTGCTTAGGAAATCTATTGGAGGCAGAAGCAGTCAAGGGTAGCCTAGGGTTAGCGTTAGGCTTAGGGTTAGGCTTAGGGTACGGCTTAGGGTACGGGTTCGGGGAGGGCTTCGGGTACGGCGTAGGGTATGGGTTAGGGTTAGGGTTAGGTTAGTGTTAGGGTTAGGGCTCGGTTTAGGGTACGGGTTAGGATTAGGGTACGTGTTAGGGTTAGGGTAGGGGTTAGGGTTAGGGTACGCGTTAGGGTTAGGGTAGTTATTAAACCTATCCCACTCTCTAGATACCCCTTAGCCCGTAAAGTAATATTATTTGGGGGTCCAGCCATGGAGAAGAGTTTAGACACTAAGATAATATAAGGAACACACACATTATAAAGAAATCACATTAGGATTCTCTTTTTAAGCTGTTCCTTAAAACACTAGTGCTCAGGAAATGTATTGGAGGCAGAAGCAGTCAAGGGTAGCCTAGGTTTAGGGTTAGGCTTAGGGTTAGGCTTAGGGTACGGCTTAGGGTACGGGTTCGGGGAGGGCTTCGGGTATGGCGTAGGGTATGGGTTAGGGTTAGGGTTAAGTTAGTGTTAGGGTTAGGGCTCGGTTTAGGGTACGGGTTAGGATTAGGGTACGTGTTAGGGTTAGGGTAGGGGTTAGGGTTAGGGTACGCGTTAGGGTTAGGGTAGTTATTAAACCTATCCCACTCTGTAGATACCCCTTAGCACGTAAAGGAATATTATTTGGGGGTTCAGCCATGGAGAAGAGTTTAGACACTAGGATAAGATAAGGAACACACCCATTATAAAGAAATCACATTAGGATTCTCTTTTTAAGCTGTTTCTTAAAACACTAGTGCTTAGGACATCTATTCGAGGCAGAAGCAGTCAAGGGTAGCTTAGGGTTAGGCCTAGGGTGAGGGTTAGGGTTAGGGTACGGCTTAGGGTACGAGTTCGTGCAGGGGTTCGTGTACGGCGTAGGGTATGTTAGGGTTAGGGTTAGGGTTAGTGTTAGGGTTAGGGCTCGGTTTAGGGTACGGGTAAGGATTAGGGTACGTGTTAGGTTTAGGGTTGGGGTTAGTGTTAGGGTACGCGTTAGGGTTAGCGTAGTTATTAAACCTACCCACTCTCTAGATACCCCTTAGCACGTAAAGGAATATTATTTGGGGGTCCAGCCATGCAGAAGAGTTTAGACACTAGGATAAGATAAGGAACACACCCATTATAAAAAATCACATTAAGATTCTCTTTTTAGGCTGTTCCTTAAAACACTAGTGCTTAGGAAATCCATTGGAGGCAGAAGTAGTCAAGGGTAGCCTAGGGTTAGGGTGAGGGTTAGGGTTAGGCTTAGGGTTAGGGTACGGGTTCGGGGAGGGGTTCGTGTACGGCGTAGGGTATGGGTTAGGGTTAGGGTTAGTGTTAGGGTTGGGGCTCGATTTAGGGTACGGGTAAGGATTAGGGTACGTGTTACGTTTAGGGTTGGGGTTAGTGTTAGGGTACGCGTTAGGGTTAGGGTAGTTATTAAACTTACCCACTCTCTAGATACCCCTTAGCACGTAAAGGAATATTATTTGGGGGTCCAGCCAGGGAGAAGTGTTTAGACACTAGGATAAGATTAGGAACACACCCATTATAAAGAAATCACATTAGGGTTATCTTTTTATGCTGTTCCTTAAAACACTAGTGCTTAAGAAATCTATTGGAGGCAGAAGCAGTCAAGGGTAGCCTAGGGTTAGGGTTAGGGTGAGGGTTAGGGTTAGGGTACGGCTTAGGGTACGGGTTCGGGGAGGGGTTCGTGTACGGCGTACTGTATGGTTTAGGGTTAGAGTTAGGGTTAGTGTTAGGGTTAGGGCTCAGTTTAGGGTACGGGTTAGGATTAGGGTACGTGTTAGGGTTAGGGTAGGGGTTAGGGTTAGGGTACGCGTTAGGGTTAGGGTACGCGTTAGGGTTAGGGTTAGGGTGAGGGTTAGGGTTAAGGTACGGCTTAGGGTACGGGTTCGGAGAGGAGTTCGGGTACGGCGTAGCGTATGGGTTAGTGTTAGGGTTAGGGTTAGTGTTAGGGTTAGGGCTCGGTTTAGAGTACGGGTTAGGATTCGGGTACGTGTTAGGGTTAGGGTAGGGGTTAGGGTTAGGGTACGCGTTATGGTTAGGGTAGTTATTAAACCTATCCCACTCTCTAGATACCCCTTAGCACGTAAAGGAATATTATTTGGGGGTCCAGCCATGGAGAAGAGTTTAGACACCAGGATAAGATAGGTAACACACCCATCATAAAGAAATCACATTAGGATTCTCTTTTTAAGCTGTTCCTTAAAACACTAGTGTTTAGGAAATCTATTGGAGGCAGAAGCAGTCAAGGGTAGCCTAGGGTTAGGGTTAGGCTTAGGGTTAGGGTTAGGGTACGGCTTAGTGTACGGGTTCGGGGAGGGGTTCGGGTACGGCGTAGGGTATGGGTTAGGGTTAGGGTTAGGGTTAGTGTTAGGGTTAGGGCTCGGTTTAGAGTACGGGTTAGGATTAGGGTACGTGTTAGGGTTAGGGTAGGGGTTAGTGTTAGGGTACGCGTTAGGGTTAAGGTAGTTATTCAACCTATCCCACTCTCTAGATACCCCTTAGCACTTAAAGGAATATTATTTGGGGGTCCAGCCATGGAGAAGAGTTTAGACACTAGGATAAGATAAGGAACACACCCATTGTAAAAAATCACATTACGATTCTCTTTTTAGGCTGTTCCTTAAAACACTAGTGCTTAGGAAATCCATTGGAGGCAGAAGCAGTCAAGGGTAGCTTAGGGTTAGGGTTAGGCTTAGGGTTAGGGTTAGGGTACGGCTTAGGGTACGGGTTCGGGGAGGGCTTCGGGTACGGCGTAGGGTATGGGTTAGGGTTAGGGTTAGGGTTAGTGTTAGGGTTAGGGCTCGGTTTAGGGTACGGGTTAGGATTAGGGTACGTGTTAGGGTTAGAGTAGGGGTTAGGGTTAGGGTACGCGTTAGGGTTAGGGTACTGATTAAACCTATCCCACTCTCTAGATACCCCTTATCACGTAAAGGAATATTATTTGGGGGTCCAGCCATGGAGAAGAGTTTAGACACTAGGATTAGATAAGGAACACACCCATTATAAAGAAATCACATTAGGATTCTCTTTTTAAGCTGTTCCTTAAAACACTAGTGCTTAGGAAATCTATTGGAGGCAGAAGCAGTCAAGGGTAGCCTAGGGTTAGGGTTAGGCTTAGGGTTAGGCTTAGGGTACGGCGTAGGGTATGGGTTAGGGTTAGGGTTAGTGTTAGGGTTAAGGCATGGTTTAGGGTACGGGTTAGGATTAGGGTACGCGTTAGGGTTAGGGTAGGGGTTAGGGTTAGGGTACGCGTTAGGGTTAGGGTAGTTATTAAACCTATCCCACTCTCTAGATACCCCTTAGCACGTAAAGGAATATTATTTGGGGGTCCAGCCATGGAGAAGAGTTTAGACACTAGGATAAGATAAGGAACACACCCATTATAAAGAAATCACATTAGGATTCTCTTTTTAAGCTGTTCCTTAAAACACTAGTGCTTAGGAAATGTATTGGAGGCAGAAGCTGTCAAGGGTAGCCTAGGGTTAGGGTTAGGCTTAGGGTTAGGCTTAGGGTACGGCTTAGGTTACGGGTTTGGGGAGGGCTTCGGTTACGGCGTAGGGTATGGGTTAGGGTTAGGGTTAGGGTTAGTGTTATGGTTAGGGCTCGGTTTAGGATACGGGTTAAGATTAGGGTACGTGTTAGGGTTAGGGTAGGGGTTAGGGTTAGGGTACACGTTAGGTTTAGGGGAGTTATCAAACCTATCCCACTCTCTAGATACCCCTTAGCACGTAAAGGAATATTATTTGGGGGTCCAGCCATGGAGAAGAGTTTAGACACTAAGATAATATAAGGAACACACACATTATAAAGAAATCACATTAGGATTCTCCTTTTAAGCTGTTCCTTAAAACACTAGTGCTTAGGAAATCTATTGGAGGCAGAAGCAGTCAAGGGTAGCCTAGGGTTAGGGTTAGGCTTAGGGTTAGGCTTAGGGTACGGCGTAGTGTATGGGTTAGGGTTAGGGTTAGGGTTAGTGTTAGGGTTAAGGCTCGGTGTAGGGTACGGGTTAGGATTAGGGTACGTGTTAGGGTTAGGGTAGGGGTTAGGGTTAGGGTACGCGTTAGGGTTAGGGTAGTTATTAAACCTATCCCACTCTGTAGATACCCCTTAGCACGTAAAGGAATATTATTTGGGGGTTCAGCCATGGAGAAGAGTTTAGACACTAGGATAAGATAAGGAACACACCCATTATAAAGAAATCACATTAGGATTCTCTTTTTAAGCTGTTTCTTAAAACACTAGTGCTTAGGACATCTATTCGAGGCAGAAGCAGTCAAGGGTAGCTTAGGGTTAGGCCTAGGGTGAGGGTTAGGGTTAGGGTACGGCTTAGGGTACGAGTTCGTGCAGGGGTTCGTGTACGGCGTAGGGTATGTTAGGGTTAGGGTTAGGGTTAGTGTTAGGGTTAGGGCTCGGTTTAGGGTACGGGTAAGGATTAGGGTACGTGTTAGGTTTAGGGTTGGGTTTAGTGTTAGGGTACGCGTTAGGGTTAGCGTAGTTATTAAACCTACCCACTCTCTAGATACCCCTTAGCACGTAAAGGAATATTATTTGGGGGTCCAGCCATGGAGAAGAGTTTAGACACTAGGATAAGATAAGGAACACACCCATTATAAAAAATCACATTAAGATTCTCTTTTTAGGCTGTTCCTTAAAACACTAGTGCTTAGGAAATCCATTGGAGGCAGAAGTAGTCAAGGGTAGCCTAGGGTTAGGGTGAGGTTTAGGGTTAGGATACGGCTTAGGGTACGGGTTCGAGGAGGGGTTCGTGTACGGCCTAGGGTATGGGTTAGGGTTAGGGTTAGTGTTAGGGTTAGGGCTCGGTTTAGGGTATGGGTTAGGATTAGGGTACATGTTAGGGTTAGGGTAGGGTTTAGGGTTAGGGTACGGGTTAGGGTTAGGGTACGCGTTAGGGTTAGGGTACTGATTAAACCTATCCCACTCTCTAGATACCACTTAGCACATAAAGGAATATTATTTGGGGGTCTAGCCATGGAGAAGAGTTTAGACACCAGGATAAGATAGGTAACACACCCATTAGAAAGAAATCACATTAGGATTCTCTTTTTAAGCTGTTCCTTAAAACACTAGTGCTTAGGAAATCTATTGGAGGCAGAAGCAGTCAAGGGTAGCCTAGGGTTAGGGTTAGGCTTAGGGTTAGGGTTAGGGTACGGCTTAGTGTACGGGTTCGGGGAGGGGTTCGGGTACGGCGTAGGGTATGGGTTAGGGTTAGGGTTAGGGTTAGTGTTAGGGTTAGGGCTCGGTTTAGAGTACGGGTTAGGATTAGGGTACGTGTTAGGGTTAGGGTAGGGGTTAGGGTTAGGGTACGCGTTAGGGTTAGGGTAGTTACTAAACCTATCCCACTCTCTAGATACCCCTTAGCACGTAAAGGAATATTATTTGGGGGTCCAGCCATGGAGAAGAGTTTAGACACTAGGATAAGATAAGGAACACACCCATTATAAAGAAATCACATTAGGATTCTCTTTTTAAGCTGTTCCTTAAAACACTATAGCTTAGGATATTTTTCGAGGCAGAAGCAGTCAAGGGTAGCTTAGGGTTAGGGCTAGGGTGAGGGTTAGGTTTAGGGTACGGCTTAGGGTACGAGTTCGTGGAGGGGTTCGTGTACGGCGTAGGGTATGTTTAGGGTTAGGGTTAGGGTTAGTGTTAGGGTTAGGGCTCGGTTTATGGTATTGGTTAGGATTAGGGTACGTGTTAGGGTTAGGGTTAGGGTACGTGTTAGGGTTAGGGTACGTGTTAGGGTTAGGGTTAGGGTTAGGGTTAGGGTTAGGGTACGTGTTAGGGTACGTGTTAGGGTACGTGTTAGGGTACGTGTTAGGGTACGTGTTAGGGTACGTGTTAGGGTACGTGTTAGGGTTAGGGTTAGGGTTAGGGTTAGGGTTAGGGTACGTGTTAGGGTACGTGTTAGGGTACGTGTTAGGGTACGTGTTAGGGTTAGGGTACGTGTTAGGGTACGTGTTAGGGTACGTGTTAGGGTACGTGTTAGGGTACGTGTTAGGGTACGTGTTAGGGTTAGGGTTAGGGTTAGGGTTAGGGTTAGGGTTAGGGTTAGGGTTAGGGTTAGGGTTTAGGGTTTAGGGTTAGGGTTAGGGTTAGGGTTAGGGTTAGGGTTAGGGTTAGGGTTAGGGTTAGGGTTAGGTTAGGGTTAGGGTTAGGGTTAGGGTTAGGGTTAGGGTTAGGGTTAGGGTTAGGGTTAGGGTTAGGGTTAGGGTTAGACAATTAGGGTTAGGGTTAGGGTTAGGGTTAGGGTTAGGGTTAGGGTTAGGGTTAGGGTTTAGGGTTAGGGTTAGGGTTAGGGTTAGGGTTAGGGTTAGGGTTAGGGTTAGGGTTAGGGTTAGGGTTAGGGTTGGTTAGGGTTAGGGTTAGGGTTAGGGTTAGGGTTAGGGTTAGGGTTAGGGTTAGGGTTAGGGTTAGGGTTTAGGGTTAGGGTTAGGGTTAGGGTTAGGGTTAGGGTTAGGGTTAGGGTTAGGGTTAGGGTTA